>NW_014555734.1:231659-312698 GCF_001313825.1 Dinoponera quadriceps
GGGGGGGGGGGGTGGGCGAATTAGCGAAGGGAATATCGACAGTTCGCGAAAACATGCTCGATCAATCGACATATTTTCCCGGCGGAAACAACGTCGCGAGGAAAATCATCTGACACCGCGATACCATTCGCGGCGAAAGTCGCGGTAATAATAATAATAACAATAATAGTAATAATAGTAATTAACCAGCGCGCGGTGCAGCGGAGTCACCCGCTCGCCCGTTTGCCGGTGTCCGACGATTGCACGCGTCGAACGGCGCGATCGATTTTTCGCGCGCGTACACGCGCGCACGCATCTAAACGCACGCGCTAAACTTCCTCGCGCGCGCGCGCACGCACGCACGCACACACACGTGCGCGCGCGTGTGCCACGCATATACAAACACACACGCAGCCGTCGTGTGCGATGTTCACGCATACACAACACACAAACACACATATACGCACACACACGCGAGCGCGTTCGCCCGAGCCATCGCTCCGAGCCCTCGCAGAATCTCGCCCAACCCCGACTCTCTCGCCCACCCCCTCAACAATTCTCCACCCCTGATAAGCGTCCGCGCATCCCCTCGCCGCGTCCCGCACCCAGTCCTCGCTCACCCACTCTCGCGCGCGCTCTTCCTCGCCGTTTCGTCCCCCCCGAAACCGTCTCCTCATGGCACGAACATCCCCCTCGCCGTCGGCCTCGTCTCCACGCTACTTCGTCCTCCGTTCACTCTCTCTCTTTCTCTCTTCCTCTCGTCCTTCTCGTCGCTGCCTGCGCTGTTCTCCACCTAACCTAGCGCAGCATCCGCGTTCTGGAGCTGCTCTCGCAGCTCTCGTAATCGCATTTGACGTCGCTACGTTTTTGTTTCAGAGCAGTACGTGACGCTTCCGCCCGTGAGGGCTCTTGGCAAAACACGCGAGGGAGGAAAAAAGAAGAAGGAGACGCCGATGGGGAGAGAGAAAAATAATGTGTAGCTACGTGTGCGTGTATATCTCTCTCTCTGTATGCATGTGTATGTATGTATATATATATGTGTGTGTGTGTGTGTGTGTGTGGGTAATAAGGAGAGAGATAGAGAACGAAGGAGCAAGTAAGGAGGATGTCGGGGATGGAAGACGCGATATAGGAGGGCACGAAAACGACGAGAGAGCGATAGAGAGAGAGAGAGAGAGAAGGAGAGGTAGCGAGAGAAACGGACGCGCGAACGTCCGGAGGGGGATAGGTCGGGGGTGAGCGTCGAGGATCGAGAGATCGAATGGGAGGCCAACCCCTTGATCATCTCTCAGCTCTCGGACGACGACGACGACGACGACCAAGTCAGCCCGGAGGAAGGAACTCTGTCCTTCTCTCTCTCTCTCTCTCTCTCTCTCTTCTGCTGTTTTTAAGGGTCGTAATTTTTGCCGATATTTCTTGGCATCGTTTATTCTCTTTGCTAGCTACGTCGTCCTCAGGCTCCGCACTCTCTTCGTCTTCGTCTTCTTCTTCTCTCTCTCCCGACCGATTCTATATCCGAGACGAAATACCCGATGATGATGGCAAATTCGTCGTGAGCTTCCCGTGAGCCGATCTTTACAAAGGAACGGAGAGAGAGAGCGGAGGCGCCGGTAGTTAATGAAGATCACCGATTAAATCCGCATTAATGAGAATCGTGATACCGAGCAACGTTGTCCCCTACGCCTCCTCCCGATATCAACGTTACACTTTCTTTTCAGTTCTGTAAAAAACGCACTCCCCTTCTCCGTTTCTCTCTCCTATTTTCTCTCCCTCTCTCGTTTGCATACTTTCATGCAAATTATCGAGCGCCTTTTCGGACGTTTCTGTATTTCCAAAGCAAACCCTTCTGTATTACAATTAATCAAGGGACTTCGCGCGAAGAACAGTTATCGGAGACTTGATGACGAGGCGAACCAATTTCCTTAAACATATGATGAGTCCGATCCTGATGATATGATGAATGCCCTTTATGGTAAATCGGACGAGTTGCATTAACTTTAATATCGGGAAAGGGGTGATTGTAATAGTTATATGTATATTCGGTTGAAACGTTCACAAATTTTCAACGTTTCAATGTTCGTCCAAAATTAGAGGCATTAGTTTCTGGAAAAATTTCAGGTCGATCCCCCCTCACTCGATAGTAACCGCATCGGGTCGCGTCGGATAAATTTTACTTGAAAAATTCGATCTTGTTTTGACGGCGCGCGCATTGAAATCGAAACGAGGAGCACACTTCGAGGAAATCTTCGTCGCGCATGCGAGTGTGTGTTTTCGGCTAACACAGCCTGGTAATTGGCCTATTCAGATCGGGCACAATATTTTGACGCGGTTTGGCCGATGACACGTGCGGCCAATAAATTGGCGGACACGTGTCGGCCGACTTGCACGTAAGGGTGACTTTTGTCCGATTTAAACGTTACCCCGTCCGCCACGTGTAAAGCGGTCGTAGGTGCGATCGGTTAATTGTCAAGCCTCTCTTTGGCCTTTCAACGACGCTCAATCGCCGATAATTTCGCTCAATCATCCGTTTCGGAGCTTCTTCCGGATAATATGCATCTTCGGCCTACGGTCGGAGAAGACCGACCCCACGCCGTTTCTCTCTCCCACGTCGGACTTAACTTTAATTTTAACTTCGACCATGACATCGAGTTCTGTTCCGGCCAATCCTACCTTACCATTTTTATATTCCTTTTTACACATTAATATCGTATTTAATATTAATTTATTATCATAAACATGTGAAGTGATGCAATTCATCTGGCGTAGGAGGAGCGTAGATTGAGATTCCAGATCTTTTGCCGCGGTAATTTCGATTGATGACGTCAGAAGCGAGAAAAATCCGCGCCGTAAGTTTTTGCAAGGTACGTTGAGGTAAAAACATATACTCATAAAAATGAGATTTGCGATCGGTCGGGCAGATTCGTACACAATAAAAAAACATTTTGTACTTGTGTTCAAATCGGTTCTTGTTAATTGTAAGATTTTTGTGTTAAATTTTTAACATATCCGTGTATTAATTTAATATATTGTATTCATGTTATCTCAACATTTTGTGTTGTGTCGATTAAAGATGTGTAATTGTTCAAATAACATTTTATACTTCACTGTCGACTAACGTGTTAATTTTATGTTAATTTTCACCTAATATTTGTATTACTTTTCATATTCACCTAATGTTAAATTAACACAAATATTTGAAGTAAACTATTTGTGACATGTGAAGAGTGTTAAATTTAACACAAAAAAACCTTGTCGTTTGCTCTGACGATCTGTGAATAGCCGTAACACTAACATGACACGCGTCCCGCTTCATCACTTCAATTTTACGTTCATTTATTTATCATTGAAGCAAACAGAGCGAAAGTTGTCTCATCTTACTGTGAATCTGCTCGATCGATTGCACAAATTCACGAACGTATCTTTTCACTTCAACGTATTTTGCGAGAATATTGAGTGCCCGTATTTGCTCGCTTCTAGCATCATCGATGAAGATGATGGCGACTACGAGGGCGAGGGGGCGGGAGAGAGGAGGCCTAATTAAAAAAAAAAGAAAGCCACCGACGCGGCCTCGATTGGTCTCGACGAGAGAAGCAGTCGGAGGTGGTGCCCGACTCGACGTTGAATCGCGCGAGTTTTCGCACGCTGTTTCGATCACGCCGCGTATCCGCGACGGGCGACGCCGAACACAGAGAGCGACGCGACGGCGGCGACGACGGTAGATTCGCACCAAGTGTGCAACGCCAACGAATTCGTAAGCTGTGCGGCCCTTTGTCGGCGGCCGTCGTCACAAAGGGGAAAGTTTCGCGCGGAAGCCCGGCAATTCCGCCTCTTTCGATTCTTCCAAAACAGAACGCCCACGGCGCGTGCCGCGCGCACGGCGCTTTCGCGGGTCGCAATTTTCTCGACAATACTTGAAAAGGAAAAAAATAAAAACGAGCTCGGGCGAGAAGCGGGCCAATTCAAGACCGGACGCGGCCCCTTTGAGGTCGCTCGCATTGTCGGCGCGATAATTCCCCTTAACGACCCCCCTCGTGTCCGTTCCCACAGCTCGCGGCTCACCTTTTGCACTTCGTTTGTCAGTACGTTCGCTTGCTCGCCGTGGAACATTTGCAAGAAGTTCTCGCGCAAATAACGACGGCCGCGCATATAAATCGTGAAAAAGCGCGGTTTTCCTTCCCATTAATAAGTAAGGTAAAAGTATGCCTAGAAATGTACTTAACTGTGGATATTCTTGTCGTTTTGGTCCTTGAATACGAATGTTTAATTTTTAAATATATAAAATATTTGCATATATTCAATATATTTATAAATAAATAAATAAATATATATATGAATATAAATGAATAAATAAATAAATAAATATATATATATNATAATCGTGTTTAAAAATCAAGACAACAAGAATGCGTCCAGATTTAAATACGTGTTTAAGCATTGGTACATTTTTTGTATAAGTAAGCAAGTACATATTCAACTCTACAATTCTGCCTTTATTTTTCCCGTTTGTATGTTTCGTTTCGTTGACAATTACATCGAGTTAGGCACGCTATACGAGATTGCAAGAGGCCAGGGGAAACACTCGATTTCAGATTTATCGTGAAATTTTACATGGAGAAGCCTTTTATTTCCACGTTAAGAGCGTTATCCTTCCCAGATGGAGAAAGAGGGAAAAATCCGTCGATAAATAACGGTAGCTCGCGGTCGAAATATACGAAAGTTGCAATGTGATGCAATGATTACTTGTCGTAATATATACGCAGAGAGAGAGAGAGAGAGAGAGAGAGATATGTAGAGGATGGAAGATAGACGGAGGTAAAGTACTCGATAATTTCATCCCTTCATAATGCAGGCGTGCATCTCGCTGCGCGCGAATGGTCGCTCTGACGCCGGCTACGAATTCCACGTGGATTTGTATGTAACGTCAAACCACTGTTTGTATACGACCGCCGTCTGATCGATCTAATTCGCAAAGGGTAGATCATTGAGATTAGATTAGATTTTATAGAGCGCCGATGTCGCACGGACCATATGCAGCTTATACTTTGTATGAGGGGGTAAGTCGGCGGCAACCGGCGCGAGCGGAATTAAAAATGAAGAGGAGAACGCGGAGCGTTTGTGCGCGCGCGAGCGTTTTGCGCTAAATTTTTCAGTCGCGCATCACCCCAAAGCCGATCAGTCCTTGACCTCGCTTGAGTCGGAGGAGAAGAGCGAAAAACGGGGATTCTTCGCACTTTTCGAGCGGAAAGCAGGGGGTAATTTTTCGCCCTTCGGGAATCGTCGTTGATAAGAGATCGAATGAAATGGATAGATCATCGATCGCGGGGGAGGAGGGTGGAGGAGGAATTTACTTGCAGCTGCATTTCGGAGCGAAAGCCTCCTCTTGTGTAATTGATCGTGCAGGGTGACCGGCAGGGTGTTAATGAGAGAGCGGCAGCACGGGCGAGACGGGCGCGGCATATTTATATTTTGCGGTAGACACTTAATAGAAATACTGTTGATCACAGGCGTTTGAAATAGTACACCGGCGATGGCGTCAATCGTGCTTTGCCCAGATGGGAAAACCGCCCACTAATTTCATGACTCGGCACATGCGCACGCATATTGTATGTGCAACCGTAAAGATACATGCGGCGTTTACATATGTGCCGCATGATAATTTTGTCATGTTGTATGTGCAATGCGCGCACATTTGTATATACCTTTCCGCGTAAATATGACGGTATATATTGTGTCAATGAAGCGGAAAGAGATCACGTGATCGAACGTAGAAGATACGTAACACCGTAAGAAATGTGACGTTAACGCGGAATTAACGATAAGCAATATGCGTATTCGTGGCATTTTGAACATTAACGGTGCTCGGACGTTGCGCAAATTGGTGCAACAACGGTATGCAAATAAGGATCTGACGCTGTGAGAAAATAATACAAAAGATACGAAAATGCGCGCGCGGACACACATATACACGCACATGCGCGAAACTAGAAATTATAAAATTAACTATGAGCGAAGAGCAACGTTTCACGTAATATTCCCGCATAAATGTTATAATACCGAATGTATTAAAAAACGGAATACTACAAATTCCGCATTGCAATTTCATTTTGTTCATTAAAATGTAATGTGATGTATGATACATAATACGAATCATAAGCCGCAAATGTGTGCGTTTCACTTAGATTGCGGTTCGAATCGTTGGCGCGAAACCGACTCGAGAATTTCCAGACATTTTATCTTAGATAATGCATCCAGAATCGAGCCGAAAGATTGGTCGGTCAATCTCGCCGCGAGCGAATCTCCGAGTGAAAACGATCGAGGATAACATTTTCGACCTGCGTGTCCGCTCTCGAGTGTATTCTTTGACAGAGGCACGGCGATATATCGTTCCTTACAGCAAGGGTAGTTTATTCGCGGCCAATGTGACAGATTTCGACCACGCCCTGCCGATATGGTACCCCCTTGTCCGGCTACCCTTGGACCCACCGAGCGACAACGCGTCGGAAATTCGCCAGCTTGGATTCGTACGCGCGCGGCGACTCGCCCGCGCATCGCTGCCGCTTTCAGCGTCAGCTTTTAACAAAGCCGTCGAAATCTGACGGCGCACCGTCATAAAAAATACATCGAGTTGGTTGACGCACGTCGCGAAATTCATCTTCGGAAACGGCGGTAAAACGGAGAGAGAGAGAGAGAGAGATGGGAAAAAATGAGACGATGTTAATTGCACGATTCTATTTTCGGCTTTCGTCGACCTCGGATTCTAACGAAGCCGTCGCAATCTGACGAAGTACTTAGTTACGAAAGATACATTGGATTTTGTCGGGCGATGTGCACATCGCGAAATTCATCTGATGTGACGGGGAAACGGAATAGGGAAAAATGTGCGAGACACGTCGATTGCACGATTCTATTTTTGGTTTGTCGTCTTCGGGTCTTAACAAAGTCGAAATCTGACGGACGGCTGTTGTAAAAATTATACTAAATTATTTGACAACGCATATTATTTGACGTTGCGGAATCCGTCGAAAACGGCGGCATAACAGAGACAGGGGAGAGTTTAAATCGCGTGTTACTTAAAAAGTATTTCTAAAATATTTATGTCGTACGGAAGAAACATTGCGATTCGTTCAAGTTTTGGAATTATATTCTTCGCTGCTCGTATTTATCTCATATTTTTATCACTGGATCGCGTTTGTATTCAATAATTGCAGGACAAAATGGTGACGTACGATGGTCAGGTACACAAATTAAACAACTCTCTCCCCTGCTTTCCTTTAAAATTCACGATTCTATTTCTCGTTTATCATCTTCGCTCTTAGATGCGCTGTCGACTCTTGCGCTTCATTCCCAATTGAAACGTACACGATAGTCGAACTACGGATGTCGCGCTGTATTTTATAGCGGCAGAATTTTCAGAGATGTACTCTCACTCTCACGTTCTTTTTTTTTTCTTCGTCGCACTTTTTGCAAGTCGCGAGATGATTGTTTATTTTAACTCGACCGGAACGCAATACGCCAGCGGTGGCCTAGTTTCCGCGGCAGTCGCTAAATCGACTTTTGCCAGTTCAATGAAAACGGCTTGCCGAACCTTTGAAAGGCACGCCACGCAACTTTGGAGACGTCCGTCGAGCTCCCGATGAGAGAGCGCTCTCCGCGAAACTTTACATTTCTCCGCCTTCCCTCTCTCTCTCTCTCTCTCTCTCTGTTTTCTCTCCGCTCTGCTTCGATTTCAAGCAATACTCATCGATCTCTCACGGCAGCGGTCATGGAGATCCTCGCTCTCTCTCTCTCTCTTTCTCTCCTCCTTCTCCGGCATCTCTCATCGGAGACGCCTCGAAGAGGGTGCGCAAGGACGAAGGAGTCGCATAAAATCGAAGAGCAAGGGACGACTTTGCGTCTGACGCGCGCGAGAGCGCATATTCCACGTCGCGTCGCGAGAGAAAAGAAAATGTGCGCTGCAAAGGAAGAGGAAAAAAAGAGTTTGGGAGAGAGGGAAAGGAAAAAAGAAGAGAAGGGAAGAGAAAAGAAGGGGAGGGAGAGGAGAAGAAGAAGAAGAAAGCAGAGAGAAACATACAAAGGTGCGCGCGGACGCGAGCGAGCCTGCGTTTGCGAGACGGTGGGGGACTTAAAAATGATATCCACCGTGGGACAAAGCGAAGGTAGCCTGGCGCAAAGAAAGCCAGAAATGAAAATGGAAATGCCGACAGCTATGACGATGCAAATCGCGCGGGGACGTCGGAATGAGAATGAGAAGATCGCGGGAACGTGCGAACGAAATAGATGATCCGCGCTACTCAACATAATTGCCACGTAAGGCGGTTTTTATCGCGACAAGCTACACCAATGTTTTATCTCCCGACTAAATTGAGGAATTTCAGTACGATCGAATTAATCCACTCGTTGCCGGCGCGAACAGAACGACGGATGATGCGACGCATTAAATCCTTTCGCTCTCTTCTTCTTGTCTTTCGTTAATCTATCGGGTTGCAAAAGTTCCTCCCGTCTTTTTATCAAAATATAGCGTTTATGTATTTTTAAATAAAATCTATTAAGTATGCGTCGTCGTTTTGTACGATAACCCTATTTCTCCGGTAGCTGCATGATTCCGCCATTTGTATTGAAAGAAAAAAGTGCTACGTTCGAGTAAATATTTGTTAAAGAGTATTAGGGTAATTATGCAATTTGGATTAAGTAAATATTACTTGAATGTAGTATGTAGGATTTTTCTTAGCGGAGAATTAATTAAAGAACGGGACGAACTTGTGCGCTAATTCGATATAAATTTCTTTCATTTTCTCGACATTTGTCTCGTTCGTTTTTTTTTATCTAATGTTTTTAATTTTTTGACAATACAGGTGTTCCATCTTTGCGTCGGAGACCAGTGGATTGCCACACGCGACTTTGAATTGTCTACCATTCACGACACTTGAACAATAACTTGAACAACTGGAGGTGACTACGATGACCAACAATTTGCTCCATCCAAATAAAAGGAACTGCGAGGTATGCAACATATTTGTAATTTGGAAACAATATTTTTGCTAGAATTGCGCGACTGACGAATATCACAAAATAAATATAATTGGAATCACATTGGAGATAAATATAATCACTAATGTAGCAGCAATACTTTCGGGTTGGTTCGTATAATCTAGACGCAAATTCTAGACATTTATTTTCATCAACGAGCTTTACATACACTAATTTACGCAGTGGAACACTTTTTCCTTACATCGAAATATGTAATCATACGATTTCGTAGAATCACACGGTCACAAGATGTCTCAACTTAAGAAGCGATACGGAGTTTCGATCTGAGCTTCCGCGCTCAGCCAACTCGCGCTGTGCGTTTCCGCAGTCAAGTCACACGTTGAGAGGCGAAAGGCGGGCAAGATACAAAGACGAGAATCATCGTTTCTAATCGCTTTTTCATTTCTCACGACCGATATAACCACGTGTGTCCAGTTCTCTCAGAGATAAAATTAGCGGTCCCGGATGAAGTCCTACAGAGCCGATCTGAAGACACGAGACTAGAGACGATCTTGACGGGGAAGCCCGAAAAATGGAAGAAATCAAGAAACGCAATCTACCGCGGAGTGGCGAAAGAGCGTGAGCGGGACGCGCTCGCTGGCAAAGGGGCACCGGGGGGAGGAAGCTGGAAGACATCTCGAAATTACTAATCCTCTGGAAAAGCCGGGCCGCGTGAGATACACAAAGACATTTAGCGCCGGGCCGAATGCATCTCACGGCGCACAAACGATGCAGCGGCGTCGCGCGGCACGCAGGTGGGTCACAGTCGTGGGTGTACATTACAATCAAATCCCGAAAAAGGGGGAAAAGAATTAAAAAAGCTATCTGCCGCGAGATAATAAAAACGAAGACGAGAGCCGCGCGCGCGCGGAGGAAAAGGGGAAGGGGAAAGGGAGAAAAAGGGATAGCACGATAGCAGCGAATAGAGCGGGAGACAAAGACGGAGAGAAACAGAGAGCGAGACGGAAGAACAGGGCGAGAGGGTGCGGGACGCGAAGAACGACGATGACGAGGACGGAGATGGAGAAGGAGGAGGGCGATGGTGATGGTGGGCAAGAGGATGAGGAGGAGGAGGGACTTGTACGGCATATCCCCTTGGCGCGTATTGGTGACTGGGACGAAGCGTGTGCGTCGTCGGAAAAGCGCTACAACGCGCTGGTAGCCTCGGAAAGAAAATCGCTCGCAGGCTATTTTCCGGAGGAATTTTTATTGGTACGCCCGCCATGTTGGCGGCGCCGGTGGGGACGACGCGGACATCGCGGCGGCCCGCTGGGTTGGTCGTCGCCCGGGCGACGCATCCCTCCGCCGGGCCAATCCGGCGCGAACCCTACGCTCCTCGCGCCCTCGCGTCGTGGGGGGCAGTGGTGGCGGCGGCGTCGGCGGCGGCCGCGCAGGGGCTGAGGGTGGCAACACATCGGTTACGGGCAACAACCCCCCCTACCACGAGCGATGACGACGGTCGAAAGGCAGGCGGGCGGGCAACCCCCTCGTACGCGTTCTCTACTCTCACTCACCCCCGCGCGGAGTCACCGGGATAACTGCATTTCGCGGACAGAATCCCACAAGAACTCACGGCGAGCAGTCGCCCCCTCTGACTTGCTCTCTCCGCTCCTGTCGTCACCGGGTTTTCCCACCGCGTTGTCCTCCTCAGGAAGGAAGGAAAGAAGGAAGGAAGGACAGAAGGGCGCGTCGTGCACGTCCTCGTCGTCGTCGTCGTCGTCGTTATCGGGTCCTCATTTCGCGCGGTGCGCGCCACTTCTTGGGTCCGATTTGCACGCGCGCCATTTCTCGCCAGTTACTTCGATATTCGCGTTTTCAAGGCCAGCTGGTCCCAGCGCGTCGACGAACGAGCCCCTTCCCCCCTACGCGGGGGACGCGCACCCTTCTAATTGGATCGACGGGATAATCAGATTTGAATCGCGGCCGAATTCCGGAGTCGCGTAGAGAGATCACCCGCCGTCGCGTATCCTCCGCGAATGCCCTAGTAGTTGTTCCCGGAGACTTCGGGTATCGTGCATTTGTTTTGGCTCGTTGTCCGCGTTCTCGTTCCTTCAAGGAGCGATATCGAGAGAGTAGAGTAGACTAGAGATAAAGATAGATAGGTAGATAGAGAGAGGGAGAGAGAGAGAGGGGAAGGAAAGAGAAAGAAATAGAGAGAGAGAGAGAGAAAGGAAGAGAGAGAGAGAAAGAGAGCAAAAGGGAGTTCACGGCAGTCTCGACGAGGAGAGAATTGAAGAAAAAGAACGTGTTCGCCTAATTGGATTTCCCGACCGGACAGTTCTCGAAGGAGATCGCCGAGAGAGTCTTTCGGAGGGAGACACGAAGAGGAGAACCCCGCCCCAAAAAGTGAAAATCCGAAGAAACGCGTGTCCACGTTCGCCGAAAGTGCAAAAAGGAATCGCAGTTGTCGTCGAAAAGGCGCGATCCGAGCCCGAGGATGATGAATCTACTCGAAGAATCGACTGTTCTCCGTTAGTCACAGAACAGACATCCATCCCGTTCAGAAGTCCGTTCCGTAGGCGGTTGGTTCCGTAAATGGATCGTTGCTTGGACTCGGAGGAAGTTGTTAGCGAATGAAGACACCCGTTGTTGCGAGCGCTCGATTCACCTCGCAGCTGGCGAGGACTCTTCCGAAGATTTACACCTGAAAAGTCGCTTGAGATCTACCGACGGGAGAGGATCGGGTTAACGTCCGTTGACTAAACTCCAAGTATTACGCGATTCATCCTTGCGTAATTACCCGATGATCCTGATTAATCAAGGAAATCTCCTGTGGTAGCCGACAAATGGAAAACAGTCCGAGGTCCACCGTGCGATAATATTCGGGGTACACCTTCGCGTCCAGGTCCACGACTCTCAGCGACCAAAGTGATACGAAAGGTGCAGCGCGCAAGTGTCTCTTGGGAGGATGTTCAAGGAAAAGGGAATCTTCAAGATCGACCGACTGATCTCCAAGTTCTTGGACGGTTCATAAGAACACGGATACTATTTTTCCTGAGAACCGTAATCACCCTCGAAGACCGAGCTTAAGATCCTCCCCGAGGAGCGAGCAGCATCGAGAGGGAAGGATACGTTCACGGGTCTCGCGGTCCGGCCCTTCGTTGAAGTCACCGAGAAGCCAGCGTAGGAGGGTAAAGAGCCCTTCTCTCCTCTCACAGCCCGAGCTCACTCCCGACGACTGCACGAGGCGCTCTCGCTACGTCGATCTCGAGAAAGAAGAAGAAGAAGAAGGAGAACGATACGAAGATAACAGACGCACCCGCCGAGCGGACGCTGGGCGTCCTCAACTAAAGGCTCCCGTCGGAAGATGTCTTCGTAGACGGTGGAGAGCTTCAGGTGCTTCCAATACGAGCGACCTCGACCAGGTCACCCCCCGGCATCACCCTGGCTAACGACCTGTCCGGAGGTACCGGGGCACCCGGTGCGGGCGGCGTCGGTTCCGTCGGTGGTACCTCCGTCGGCGGCGGCGGCGGCGGCGGCGGCGGCTCGTCCCTGCCGACGACCGCCCTCAGCCTCGACCATCAGCAGTTCAACATATTCCCGGCGATTTTCAGCCGGCAGCTCAACTTCTCCGCCGCTGCCGCCGCCAATTGTGGCCAGAACAAGCTGATGGACGAGCTCAGGCCAAATCTGGGCCTGCTCGGCGTCGGCCTGGTCGAGAACGACAGCTTCCACCTGAATCACAATCAGGAGAAGAGGAAGTGCAGCAGCGCCAGCTCCAACGAGCAGGACTTCGGCCTGTACGGTGTGCACCAGGGCCTCGAGGCGAGCCCGCCGACGCCCGCCGCCACGCCGGGCAGGAGCAGCGTCGGAGCTACCACCACTGTCGGTGAGTATCTCGACTCGATCTTCCTCGCCTCTGACTGTCGAAACGCGTCGAGAGCGCTTTCAACCCCGACGGTCACATCGGCGAGCCCTACTTTCCTCGTATTTTCATCCGAGCGTATCTTGTGAACTCGCGAACGGCAGGATGTATCGCTTTTTTCACCACGAGGACCGACCTCCCATAAAGTCGCAAGAAGCGGTCTTGTCCACCATTATTATTTAGCATTAGCAAGCGATACTTTGTGATATTTTTATCCGAGTACAGTTGTGAGCCTGTGATCGGCAAAGATCAGACTTTGTCTAATCAGTGTGTCGTTTTGTTTTGTTTTTTTGTTTTTTCGTCACAAAGAATGGTCTCCCGTAAAATTGCGACAAATGGTTTTATTCGCGGTTATTTTGGCCATGGCAAGCGGTATTTTTCTGGTATTTTTATTCGAGCAGAGTCATAAGTTTGCAAACGCAGGCAGGAATCAGACTTGGTCTGACGCTAATCTGTCGCCTTTTCATCACGGAGAATGATCCCCTGTAAAGTCGCGAAAAACGGTCTTGTCTACGGTAATATCTCTGATATTAGCCGAGGGGAACTTTTGCGGTATTTTTATATAAGTTTGCGAACGGAAGAAATCAGACCTTGTCTGACCAGTGTATCGCTTTTTCCACTACGAAGAATCGTCTCTTGTAAAGTCGCGAGAAACGGTTGATTTTTGTGATATTTTCGCATGAGCACAGTTATGAGTTTGCGAACGGCAGAAATCAGACTTCGTCTGCACCAGTATATCGCTCTTTTGCCACGAGAACTAGTTCGCAAAGTCGTGAAAAATTTGTGCCCATCATCCGTCCGTCTTGACATTAACAAGCCCTACGTTCGTTTTTATCGAAATAAAGCTATTATTTTACGAGATGAATGGTTAGACAAGTCTGTTTTCATGATTATTGTATCGCTTTTTTCGTTGCGAAGAAGGTCGCACCTGGTCTGAACGCAGCACCGTTTCTTTCACTGCGAAGACTCGACTTCTATCAAATGCGCGGGAATTCGCATTTATACAACATTAACGAATTATCATATCGCGAATAGAGAAGATCAGGCATTGTCTGACCGCCGCATCGCTCTTTTCACTGCGAGGTTTGATCTACCGTAAACTCGTGTGCAGCAGAATCGATCAAGACCGCGACAAGCGTTGCCCGCGCGAACAGGATATCGTAAAGACAGAAATTGCTGATAGAAATAATAAAGAAATCTTACAAGAATGATTACTATAACATCGAAAACAGCGGATCGTTTCGGTGCTTTTCAGCTTTGAAACGCGCGAGTTTGGCAATCCTCGAGGGAGGAACGCGAACAGAGCTCGCGGCAAAGTTGTGCCTCGAGTATCCCGCGATACGATTTCGCGACTTTCCGAGACGGGTCGGGCCTTTATCCACGCCTTTGATCAGTGCCGGAAGAGAAATGGACATCGTGTCATCTCGAGATAGACGTATTTTCCGCTTGTTGAGCCTCGAGCACGCGTCCGCGCTGTCAACGCGACCAGCCCTGAGTGTTGACAATGGATCGGGTGGGCCAGACATATGGTGGTACCTGTTCTATGGACTATTATTATGTGCCAGTGGGGCTTAAGAGAGAGCTTAGCACACCGGGGGTGTGCTAATGGGGTGGGCTCGACACGCCGAATAAGGGCTCGAACGAGTGACAAGTCTGGCGCCCAGTTTTCGATGGGTCGTAAGACTCGTGAGCGAAGGGACTCGTCCTCGACGCCCTATCGCCGTTTTTGTCATTGTATCGCGTTTCCCGTTACGCTCGAAACGTCAACTCGTGCTTGTCTAAGCGCGACTCGCGGGATCATCGCGTCGTTTTTCAATGACATTCGATATAATCCGGGAAACATAATCGCTTCATAATGCCCGCATTGTGTGTATATGCATAATCGCGCCTTCCGCGCTGATTAGCGCAAGAAAGAGGACGCCTGTCTCCTGTACTCTTTTACCCTGCAATCTCGTTACTATTTGCGATAATATTCCTCGCGTCTTTCGTAATAATGTCACGCTATTGTATTCGTTTCTGAATATCGCATTCGAACTGTTCAAGTCAACTGTTCGAGTAGAAATGATAAAGGCGACGTTATGATGAAACGCGACGCGGAATAAGAGATTTTCCGATCGATCTTCCTGAAGTTTTACGTGAGTAAACGTCGACATCGGTCGTATGAGACACGGAGAGCGCAGAATCGTGCAGAAATGGACTCACGAGTCCTCAATGCGTGTCCTTACTTCCAGGACGAAGTACAGCTCGATAAACACGGAGTTCAACAGGTCGGCCGACGGTCGTTAGGATTTTTTCGGCCTTATTATGCTCGAAAATGAATTTCACGCGGTGGCACCGATTTGCAAACAGCGATATCCCGGCGTATCCGTCGCACCCTTCAAGGTCAGGGTTTCCGGAAACGAAATGAGACTACCGCGGGATTCTCATGCAAATGGAAATCCGACAGGAGCGTCGAGCCGCCTCGCGACGGGAGAGAGAGAGAGAGGGAGATAGAGAGAGAAAAAAAGGCAGCGCGGAATAAAACGAGGACGGACGCGGGGGTGCGGTGCGGCGGGGGCAAGGGGCTGGGGAAAAATTAATGTCGTTAACCCCCTCGCGGGTTCTCCCGGGGTATTAAAAGTACTCGGGCGACGGTCTTCCGCGCGGTTCCCGTGTCCTCCTTAAAAGCAGGGCGCTCCTGTCCCTGTTGCGCGAACCCCATGACCGCCGTCAGCCTCTCCACGCGTGCTCTCGGAATTTCCTCGAGCGAAACTCCGCTCGATAAGTAGAGATCGATCGTCGAGTCGCTCGAACTATCCGCCTCGAATCGTCGGATGGACATTTTCGCTCGAAATGGAACGGTTGAACCTCCAAATAAAATAAACTACTCCAATATTCCTTATAGAAAATATTTACTTTAGCAATTTTTCAGCAGTTTTCAATGTGGGAATAGTCACTGTACACGTCGCGTTAATCCTCAAACTCGTGATATTAAAATCCTGTTGAAGCGAAGATTATTCGCCGGCATAGGCTTTCCATGCAGATGCAGGAACAACAAGAATTCTTAATGCTTTATAATGGGGAGGTTTTCAAAGCGCCAGTTGCAAAGTGACAATTTATGCCAGAGACAGTTAATCACAGTCGAGTGTCCCAGGGACGTTTCCGCCATTCGAGTTCCCGCAGCGAGTCCTCCGACGAGTCGAAAATCGCGCGGCTTCCGCTCGGGAGGGATTTCGAGGGAATTTACGATCTCCCCGATATTCCTCTCGTCATCATCGTCATTAGCCGGAAGCCAATTGATCCTTGCGGCTCGCCGGCGCGCGGAGAAAACAAACCGGCGCGCAGCCACCAAAGCTGCACACACGCGTGTACACACGCGCGCATAACGCGGGCAATCGCGCGTATCACTTTTCACGCGGCGATAATACGTTCTAATGTGACAGCAGATGCCGGCGGATGGATGGCAGCTGCAGGTCGAGGGCCATCCGCGCGATCCGCATTACCGGTAATCCTGTAAATCGTGTCATTCGTCGCGCCTCGCGCGTCACCTCGTTAAAATCGCCGCTAATTACCTCTCGACTCCCCCCCCACCCCCGGACGGCGTCGAAAATTTGCGGGGGCAGATGTTCGCCGGCGTGGCGCGCGGCGCCGCGCCGTTCACAATCCTCGCACCCCCTCGGCCGCCGTACTCCTTTTCCCGGCTGCCTTCCTCGAGTGTGCCGCTCGAGACTGTCGACGAACAGCTTGTAACTTCGCCGGACAAAGGGTTAAATCGGCTGCGAACGACGTCTGGACCATCCGTCCGTCCGTTCGTCCGTCTGATCGTTCGACTCGTTTCATCGTCGTTATTCCGCTTTGTTAATCTGTCGCCCCGCGAGGAACTCAAATTCGAAAGGAGAGCAAAATTACGGATTCCGAATTCTCCGACGAATTCCCCCGCAATTGAGATGCTTTGCGCGCATATTTTCCGGATTTTTTTCCCTGAGAACGCCATCTCGCCCGCATCTCGTGGCCGATTTCCGCGTCGTGTTTCCGATCGCGCGAATTACGCAGCAATTGCGTCTCTCGCGCCGGTGAGCCAATGAAGCGGGAGAAAGCGAGGGAGATTTTGTCGACGCGATTATAATAATAGCGTGTCCGCAGTCCGGCAGCGGAACGAACGTACGTTCGCAGCGAGAGAGAGAGAGAGAGCTCGTTTTAACAAACGTAATTTGTAAGGATGTAATTTTCAGCCGGATTTTTACGTCAAAGATGAAAAACTGACGATCGCAAATTGCCTATTTTCTGCAATCGAAAACTTCGTAATTGCATAAAAACGGATTCAAATGCTGAACAAATTGAAACAACAGCGCCCGTGCGCAAGTATATTCCACGAATCTAAATTTACAATCGAGTAATAAACTTTTTTTTTTTGACTTCCGAAATTAGATTACGAAGCCGCAATTTGTAAGTTCGTATCGAACAATAGTTGAAGAGTGCGCGTAACGATATTTCGCGGAATATACAAAAGAATGAAGAGTCACAGGGAGGTTGCGTTAATGGGTCGATATCCCATTGTCACATACTGCGAATTAATGGGAAAAATTCATTTCGCTGTCATAAAGATCCCGGAAAACATTTTTTTTTGCCGATACCTTTTATGAGACATTAATTTCATTTCGTATCATTTATGAAAATCCCGTTTCAATCTATAGCAGCGCGGGGGAAAAATTAGAGCAAGCTTTGTGTTGCGTTAAAACGGGATATAATTTTAATGGAACAAAGAATTCCTTCCAGTTTGCATTATCACAACTTTTAGAATTTAATTGCGCTACATCATTTATCGCCGTGCGTTCGACCGTGATTCGTTTTGTTCTCCGGTTTTGCCCCCTTGTCCTCCTTACCTCTCACCTTCTATCAAGTTAGTCGCAAAAACCGGGCGCGCAATCTCCACATTTCTCTTAATTACATTCCGAGACGCGTCGAGAAAAAACCCGTATGCCCTCGAAATTGTATCCGCTCGGCAAAGCGCCGGGAATGAAAGACGCGTCGTAAGACTCGAGCTTGAAAGGAACGGCAACTAAAAGTAATCGAACTTCCCGGTTGTTTGCTCAGTAAGTAAACAAATAGCCAATAAGAACCAGGTTAGGACGCTAATTGCGACAATATAATTGTAAAATCGACAATTTCAACTCAACCGAAGCCACCCTCGTTGGCTCTTATCGGCTGTTTATTTATTTACCGATTGAAAACGAAAAAATATGTGTGTAATGGAATAGTTAAACATAAAGGCGCGAGTTGGCGCTACGAGAAAAAAAGAAACGAATAAAAACCTCAAAGCGCGGCACGCGGTCGGGAAGGAAACGGGTCGCCCGGTGAGAGAGCGAGAGAGCGAGAGAGAGAGAGAGGCCCTTCGCCTTCTTCGCTGAACTTGACCGAGTTTCCCCGTTCACCGGGTAACCGGGCAAGGTATGTAAAGTGGACAGCATTCATCCTTGAACATTGAATCAGCATGTAACATGATTAGGTCATTAACGCCCTAACCAAGTTAGCATAGTGCGAGGGACTTCGCTCGCCACGCTTACCCCGGGACCGTGCGACCTGGGTAGGTACCTCTCTACCTACGTTCGTTCATAAAGCCGGGGCGTCGCGACGCCGCACCGCGTCGCACCCGCGTCGCATCGGCGTCGCATCGCATCGTGCGGCAACCAAGACGACGACGGCGGCGACGGCGGCCATGGACTTCTCGCGCCTCGAGGTCGAAAGTTCGGTGAATCGCGCCTTCCGTGGAATATCGAATTTTCCGGCGATGAAAGCGATACCGGAAATCGAGTTTCGGCCGCTCCGACGCCGGCTACTCCGCCGGTGCCCGAGCCTCTCCTCGACCTTCTAACCGGCGAACAATACACGAGGGCACGCGGAGAGAGAATCCAGGGGCGAATTGACCCCGGCGTCAAGTGCGTAACGAGGATCGTTAACGGAGTTTGTTGATCGCGTCGCCCCGGGAAAACGCAACACGCGGGGTACAACTCGAGCGAGCGTGGAACGCGGCGGGAGAATTTTTCGCGCGTCCGTCTAGGCGATGATGAGGGCGAGGAGATTTCTTCTCCTCTTCGGAGCGAGCGATCGTTGCGTTTTTCGAGAAATTATGCTAATCCCACTCACGAGTTTTTCTCCTTTTTAATTGCTCTCTTTTCAATTTATATTTATTATACTATAATTTTATACAATTTTATCGCGATTTATATTAATTCGTGGCAATATTTACTTTCTTTTTCACATTCCCCCCTAGTATTTTTTTGGACGAGCCGGTTTAGGAGGACGAGAATATATCGCGCTGTCGATGACAATTTTTCCTCAGTAAGTTCCGCAACGTATCAGTGTGTCCGATGAGAAAATTTGTTTTTTTCCCGGCAATCCTTGGAAGATATATTTTCCCCTTGAATAAAAGCGCCGTGATTTTTTCATCGCTGACTCTGTGAATAATGGCTGCGGAATAACCCGTCTCTTTTTGCATTATGCAAAATTAATTATTCACGGATCGTCCCTTTGCTTTCTGCCTCTTTTGTCTTTTTGTTATTGCACCTATAATATATCTATGTTTCGCGCATATGTATGTGTATGTGTGGGTGTTGACGACGTACAATGTTAAACATGCAGTTTTTTATTAAATATATGCATAATATGACGGCTATTAATACGTCATTAAATCACTTTATGGGCGCGATCGGCGAGTGTAATTCGAATTATAAAATTACGAAATAATTGCAATACAATTACAGACATATACATGCGCATACATGGCGTAAATGTGTGTATGTAAATGTACGTCGGCAAGATTGAAATTTATCTGATACCGTCGACGATACGAACGTTACCGCGGTCGAATACGGACACGATGCTACGCACGTCCTTACTTTTTGCTTTTAACAGAAATAGGTGTCTGTCGTCAGCGTGACAGCTTCGCGAAAGCGTTAAAGCCGCGTCTCTCTTTTATTGCAGGAGCAGAAGGCGCTTTTAAAAAGTTAAAGCCCGACCCCTGCGCCTCCAGTCCTCACATTGGCCACACACCTACGACAGCCAGTTGTCCAACACCCGCCCGACGGCGACACAGAACTACCTTCACGCAGGTTTGTATGAGAGTGTCTAAACAGTTAACACATTGGCAGTTTTTAGATTGAAACGGCACGCGACGTGTCAGAAATATCGACGTTGTCAAAACGCCCCTCGCATTTGCATTGCGCAAGACAATCGTATATTTGAATAACGGAGCGAAACTTAACGTCAATTATAGCTAGGATCGCTCACATTTGACGAAAATATACACATCTGTGCGTGTAATTTTTAATTGATATGTAATATTTCAATATTAACATAAATGTTTGGTGAAACACAAAACATATCGGTTTACACCCATTTACGTATATGCGAATTAAATACATCACGTGTTACATCGTGACCAAAATTACTTAGGTTTGATTGGCGGATAATATGAAATTTGCTCGTCTCTCGGTCAGCGGTACGCTTCGCCAAGATTTCTCGAAAACGCGTGCCTCTTCGGAGCACACCGCGCCCTCCTCGACATTGGCATTTCGATTAACTCCACTCTTTCGCATCGCGTCCAAATTTCCTGCCGGCTAGCTGAAATCGACCTTTACCACGGCTCTCCAATTGTTTCGTAGGAGCAGCTGGCAGAATTGGAATCGGCGTTTGCAAAATCTCATTATCCGGACATATACTGCCGGGAGGAGCTGGCGAGGACCACCAAATTGAACGAGGCTAGAATTCAGGTGAGTGTAGCGTGCCGCTTCTCGCACTCGGGAGAGAAAAAGAAAACGAACGGCTTTTCGGCACACGGCGCTTCGAGTCCGAAAGACGTTTCCTTGTCGGTCGAATCCGCTCACGAACGATAGATTGTCTCGTTGGGGCGTGCAATATATTTTACGAACGAATCTCGATCTGGCGTGAACGTTTAATGAGAATCTTAATTAACAGCACGAGATCAATTAGTGGGCGATACGTCTCGGATATTGAACTAGAGACTTACGAAAGTCTGTTGAATTTTTAACCAGGCTTCTTTGGTTGATTTCTTTTACTTTATAATTCTTAAGAAAACAGTAAGGGAAAGGGTGTAAATACGGAACGGCTTCAAATATTAAAGAAAGACTATAGTTTAAAATCTAAATATTGAATGGACGGTCGTCAATAATGTTAACATATGCATCTGAAAAGCACGTACTATTATTTATTAAATTATTATTATTTGTTAAATCTTACCTTGCGGCTATATTGCACTTTTATAAAGCCGAATATTCGTTTACTCATCTTTAAAACGTTTGTAACGTTTCATAATCGTATTACATACGTTTAAAGAACGTATATGAACTGAGAGAAAAATACAGTTATTCTCGGGGACAACAATATCTTTTTTTGTTTTAACCACAAAAATAGTAGCATCAACGTATCCACGTGAGATTATTATCATTGATACTACAGTAACACTTACTAGAAAAAATAGTTCTCTCGCTTATTTTTGTGGTTAAAGTGAAAAAAAAATTATTGCTATCCCCGGAAATCAATATATTTCTCCCCGTGTGAAACTAACCGTGCTACCTATGGGATATGTACACCCTTTTCCCTATTGTAGGATCGTTTTATTAATTAATGATTAGAAAGAGAATCACGAAATGAAACATGAAATCTCAGAGGAAAGATTTTATCGCGAGGAAAGCTCACGGAAAATTGATCTCAACTATTACCCGATAACGGCAAACTCTTTTCTTTTTCCCTCACTTTCCAAGCCATACCGCGTGTCCGAAATCACTCATTTCTCGAGTCAGTGAAATCATCGGTCCTCCGACGAACTTTCGCAAGCCTTTCGCAAGCCTTTCATATCTTACAACGCAACTCGCGCATGTGTGTGTGTGTGTGTGAGACGGGGAGTAGATTCGTAATTTTATATTCCATCATCAACGCGATACTCCGTCAAGGCGACGCCGTTCAAAAAAGATAGGCAGGTAGGTACACTTATCCCCCGCCTATCTTTTTTCACTGTGACTCATTGCGTAATCGAATCAAAGACGCATGCGGGGCGACGAAATCAAGTTACGGTCGCAAATGTCGGCCCAAGACACCCTGTATTCTTCGAGGGTCGTGGAATCGATTAGAGGGGACCGAGACGTTTTCAACTGACATGCACACATACACGCGTATCCTCTACAGCCCGAGGAGAGGTCCTCGAACGTGGACATCGAACGAGATAAATTCAGACGGTGGTCTGGGCCTCGCGTTATGTTTATTAATACGTCGTGTTAAAATATCAACGGCAAATTGGACATCAACGACGTCCTACGACAGTGGTGCGGTTTGCGACGACATTAAGGACAGAGGATTCGGCAATGAGAGACAGAGAGACCGAGAGAAAGACAGAGACAGCCTGAGAGATAGAAAGAGAGAGAGAGAGAGAGAAAGGGGGAAGAGAGAAGTTGGGGGGTCGAGGATGGCGTCGGTAGCGGACGCGAGGGAACGTGATGGGGGTTCGTCGGTGTAGCCGGGCGCGCGCACGTTACGGCCTCGAATTCCGAGCGAGAGCGGGTACATATTAAAACAGTCGTCGGTGCGTTGCGCTCTTTTGATATATAATGCAGCGGGGTGTTGTTTGAGTTAAAAGCCCGGGAACCGCCGCGACTTAACCCTGTTAAACTGCGATGCCAAGTAAAACGCGGTTTGCGCGTCGCTCGCCCGGTTATAACCGATGCACAAAGTGTCCGCGCGCGCGTCAGGAGGAGGCGTAGAGCGCAGAGCGCACAACTACGGACGACGAGGGGGACGACGGCCGGCTGACCCCTGTGTCGGCCGTATCCGACCTCAAACGTGGAAAGAGAGAGAGAGAGAGAGAGAGAGAGAGAGAAAGCGACAGAGGGCAGCAGAGAGAGAGGCTTGCAGTTTTAAATGTCATTTCCAGTCGCTGGTTTTCCGCCGCGGCTGCCCCAGAATCGGCCAATTACCTGTAACCTGGCGAAGCGCGCTTTGCGCCGTAATTAACGCTCGCGTCATCGGTTTGCGCGTTTCGGCTGCTACCGCTGCACCCTCCGCGCGTCGCGTTCAACTTTGAACGCTTTTCTCCGTCCGCTACCTTCCCCCCTCTCCCTTCACTTTCTTACCGGCGATAAACGTATACCGATATGATCCTCGGATGGAATCCGTCGTCTTTAAACGGGAAAATGAAATTTCGCGAATCCGTGATATAGCCAGAAATGCAATTTAGAGCGGGAGGGACTCTGAAGGTCAGTCTCCGGTTTCTCTCTCTCTCTCTCTCTCTCTCTCTTTCGCGATTTCCCTCGGCGGGCGCCAACGGATATCGTTTTGCCTCAGTCGTTGTATCGTGAAGGGAAAAAGAGAGGGAGAGATAGAGAAAGAGAGAGAGAGAGAGAGAGAGAGAGCGGAGGAGTAATTGCTGTAGATTTTCTATATAACTCAATTATAATTTTAACTGTATTTTTCGAAAATCGCTCAGTTCTTTTTAATTGTGAATGCAGAGTAAAAGAGAGAGGGGAGGGGGTTCGGTGGTTTCACTCAAGTGAAAATTTTCGAAAGAATTGATGCAGCCCGTAACAATGTTCCCGCGTTGTAACCCAATTCCGGCGTGTATACCGTCGGAAGTAATCCCGATGAAACACGCGCAAAGTAACACCCGCTCGAATTTCAAAGGCACCCCCTGCCGTTTCGCGACGCGAAAACTCGCGGAGAGAGCGGCGAGACTCGTCGAAATTTCGTCGCACCCCCGAGCGACGAAGCCGGTCCGGGTTTACGTATCCCATCGCGAAACAGGGGTTCTTGGTGGAAGAAAAAAGCAGGATGGCGGCCGCGCGTAAGAAAGGGGGCCCTTACCCCTGTCTTCCCCCCGTCCCGTCCTCCTTCTTCCTCTCAACCCCCGGTTCTCCCGACGCCATCTCCTCGTCCTCGCTCGCCCTCTCGTAGTAGAAGGAATAGCGAGAGCCAGGCAAGCCTGAGACGTTTCAGATCTATCTAGGGTGGAGAAAATTCAATTTAAAATGGCGGCTCAGATATAATGGCAGCCTCCGGTACAGCGTCACCCAACCCCCTGTGCGCCCAACTCATCTCAACTTTGCCACCCTCGTTCGCCGTCTATTTCTCTCTCGTCCTCGCCGCCTCCACGGCCCGTGTCGCTATCTTTGAGGAAACAGAATGCCGTGACTAGCGCGAGAGCTTTTAAAGGGACGACTCACTCGCTAGCTCTCTCTCTCTCTCTCTCTCGTTCTCCCACATCCACGACGTCGCCCGATCGTTCACTAAAAAGTACATCGATTCCGCTCCTCGAGTTTCGCATCTCACCATCGGCAATTTCTGCAATTCCGACGCGATAAGCGCGATGAACAACACGAGATCGAAACGGCGTGCGAAAGCTCTCTCGAGGCTTCTATAGAGACTGTTTCATCTTGGTAATTTCGCTAATCGACAGCAAAGTGGGTAATATTAGTAAAGATTACACTGAGAAGAGCCAGTGTTTGGTTGGATCAATCCGAAAGTGGATAACCAAACGCGTGAGGGAAACAGAATTTCTGGTTACAAGGACCGAATTATGTAACAAAGTGGAAACTAATATAAGAGATTAACAAGATCAAGATCGGCAAAGGATAGATTTAACGTGGTGAATTTGAAGCGACGTTTCAAATCCGAAGTTCCAGAATGGAACGGCTTATATGTGAAACAATGTCCTCCCGTGATTTCGACCATCGTGTCTGAAATCCAGAGTCATACTACACTCAGAGAAAAATGTAGTAACATAAGAAAAATATAGTAACATAAGTGACAAGAATAAGAATTTTGTACGTAGAATTAATATAGTTATATTAATGTATACAATTTAATAAACAATCTTATAACGATTGCAAGTAAATCTGTACAGTTACGGCAGCTGTAATTAACGAGAACTATTTATAGTTTATGCTGTTTTATATACTATTTAGATTTAATTGCAATAACTATAAGTAGTTTGTCAAACTATATACGTTAATTCTACGTACAAAATTCGTATAGTTGTCATTTGTGTTACAATATTTTTCTCTGAGTGTAACTTGATTTCGTCAAGATTCCGTCAATTTCTTGAATAACAGCAAAAGAGAGCTTCGTCAAATATTTATCTGTCTATCTTTGTAAAACGTACTTGATATGTAACTTTTCACCTCTCGATTATAGGCTCTAATAATGAACCAGATTGAAATTTTGTGTATCTTCGGGCCATCTTCTTTATTTTATATACTATACACTCATGTGTTCATACAACTAATTGAGATAATATGTTTCTAAACAAGACCCGCATCTCGCAGTGCCTCTTGACAAAGTCGTAGCCGCAATTTCATCGGTTTCCATGCTGGCTCGCTGCTGACGGTGTATGCCGCGCGATTTGCAATTTCGCTAAACACGCAAACGCGAATTAGTGCACGTTGAATGAGCGTTTTCCATGCGAAACATCGACGGTGCATCTCGCGCAGGATCGTTTCCGTCCGTTTATGTCGTTTCGAGTGAGGCTTGCAGGAAACTCGGTAGGAAGATGTAACGGCGCCGCCTCCGTACACGTGTACAAGCGCGCGGATATAAATTCAGTCAGGAGAATAAAGCAAAATTCGACTGGAGAGGCAGCGGAAGAGAGAGAGAGAGAGAGAATGTTTTCCATGATTGCTACACGGCAATTGCCAAAATGAAAAGAAGGGTAGTTGCGGTGCAGTTATATATACATATATGTAAACGCGCGCGAGGGAATCTCCGCGCGAGAGACGGTATTCGTGACGGTAATGATAATAATAGTGAAAAATCGGGTAACACCGTGGTAAGAGAATAATTCTCGAATCACCGCACAAGAAATCCCATTACGCCGAGGAAAAAGAAAGGAGGAGCCTGAGCTCCCCGTGATATTGAGTTAGCCGAGTTTTCATTCGACCTTTTTACTTCGATTCGACTTCCGATCGAAGCCTACCTACCGGGCGTTCTGCGAGAAAATCGGCTTCCTATCCGGCAGGAAACAGGGAAATTTGCGGGAGCAGCGAGGACCCCCGGCGAACGGCCTCGTAACTCGATCTGGATTCTCGATTTTCCGTTTGCAAATAAAAAAGAAAAGATACCGTTTATAGAATAATTATAATTATACGGTGTAATATATGCGCCTGCGTGTATAAGAGTTTCATCGAGCAAAAATGACTTTCCTGCTTCAGATGTGGGGCAACTTGAAGCTCTTCCGAAATTTCGAGAGATTTGTCAGATTATTGTCGAAACACCGTAAAATATATAAGAACCGGAAACTAACGTACATTCGTTAGATCGCGTTTCGATATTTCCATGCAATTAATGCATAATTATCGCGAATCCTTACCATTACACCTTTACCCCGGAAAAAAAAATTGTTTCGCGATTAGTCGTGATTGTTATCGGCGCGAATTTTATTTTTAGCTTTAACCTTAAAAGTTTACGATCGAATAACCGAACTCCGGAGTTGGTTCTATATCAACGTAATTGCGTTGAAATGTGCGGCCGTGTCCATAATTTCCGAAATGGGCGCGCGCAAGCAGTACACCATTACATTACGGGTCTTACGCTCTTTTTACCCGACGAGAAAGCCATTATCCGTGTATCCATTTTCCCGGCTTGTATGTGGGTTAGCTATCAGAGTGCAGTATTCTCTCAGGCATACGGGGAGGGATAGTTTTCTCGGTCGCGGTCCTCAAAGTAGCAGACATTTTGAGCCGCGCTCCCCGTGGGACAGCCATCTCGCTCTTCCCCATCCTCTTTCTCCCTATTCCGGTCTATCTTTCTCTATGAGCGAACGTGGGAAGGAGAAGAGCGCGGTTATTGAATTACGAACTCTTAGCTTTCCAGTTTCTTGCAGAGTGCGCGCCTTAAGGGACGCGAGCGCGCCCAAGTATGTTCTCCAAAGACTCCTCTACGGGCGAATAGAAGGAACAAATAAAAGGAATCACTCTTTTAGAGATCTCTTCGGCCAACGTGTTCTACTCATCTGTAAATCTATGTGTGTGTATCTATGTGGGTGTGTGGGTGTGTGTGTGTGTGTGTGGTGTGCGCTTATTCGCAAAGAAGTTTTCTACAGCGAAGGTATTTTCTGTTTTAGATTTTAGATGAATGCGCGGTATCGGGTAAACGAAGCGCGTACAATATCATTTGCATAGGCAACGCGGAAATACCAAGCGTGCGCGTGAAAAATTTTCCACTGAGAAGCAGATACGAGAATCTAGCTCTCTTATCGGGCGATCGATCTCTGATCTCGGAAAATTTCTGAAATTTTTCCAAATTCCGGACAAATGGTTTCAGACAGACGTGTATATTTCCCGTGACAGACGCTGCAATTGCTCATAAACTTTTCTTTCACATCTAACATATCGCATACTATAATTAGAGGGGAAAGAGAGGAACGTTCATGAATACCGGTAATATTTTCCCGTTGAATATTTTCTGTGCGTTTGAAGCTGGCACACTCTCGCGGGCTGGCAACACGCGCGGACGGAGATAACGCCGGATTATTCGAAAGCCAAGTGTGTTTTATGCAATTGCAAATCGCCCCGTGGCGAGAATTCCAATGCGGAATTGAGATTGATTATGCGACTTGCCTCGCACGTTTCGCGATTTCCATACATGTGAGTTAGAACGACGCATGCTCGTCATGAAAATGTTAATCAAGCCCTTTGTTAAGAGTCTTCGAATGTCTCTGTCTACCTTTGGAACGTATTCCCCGATTGCCGCGATTATTCCTTTCATTTTCGCCCGCAAATGTATATTTAAAACCAAAAAAAAAGAAAAAAAGCACATCTATATTATATATCATTCTCGGTAATTTCTATAATTATGCCGTAATCCGCGACTACTAAATCCCCGACGATCCCTTCTCGACTCTCGTGGTCGAGTCTAGACTCAACTTCAGAATTAATATTCCGATTATCATCGTTCTGATAATCGTCCCGATTCTCTATAATATTTCATATCCGAATTGGGTTTCTCTCTGTTTCTCTCAGCTCGGTAATCTCGGATTCCAGCCAATTT
The DNA here is from genome assembly GCF_001313825.1 of Dinoponera quadriceps. Taxonomy (NCBI): domain Eukaryota; kingdom Metazoa; phylum Arthropoda; class Insecta; order Hymenoptera; family Formicidae; genus Dinoponera; species Dinoponera quadriceps. The sequence continues at coordinate 259,558 of NW_014555734.1, forward strand.
CGCGGCAAGGACTTAATCTAAATAAGACTCCATTACTCCGCCGCGCTCTCGGCTCTGCCTAGATATTTCTGTAAAACTTCATTTCTCGCAATTTCCTATGTAAGATTGCCGATCTCTTTCGTTATTAAAATATATGAATTTATCACGCGGCTTTTATTCTTATCGCTCGAATTACGCCACCAATTCGCTCACGATAATTATTCGATATAGCCATGTGATACGGGAGCAAAATTCACTAATTCGCCACATTTTCGACCTTCGCGAATACCGCCAAGCGAATATCCCAAAGCACGTAGTTCGAGTGCTTAAATATAAGACTCGATTGAAAAATTTGATTCGAACTCGCACGTAAAACATCAGGTATCGATTGCCAGAAGGGAATATCAATTGATTTCATCCGCATCCAGTCTCTTTCTCTCTCTCTCTCTCTGAAAACGGCGCAATCAAGAAAGTACAGTTGACGGAGTTGGTTTTATGTAGCATATAGCACTCTAAGAGAGAAAGAGAGAGAGAGAGAGAGTTATACTCAAATTATAACTCCATTTTATCGCATCGTTTAATAACGGAACTAAGTCGCCGATTCCGTTACCTCCGATACCGCGGCCAAGTTAGCGGCTAGAAGATAATCTAAATAAAATCCAATTGCAACTACAAAACTATCCGACCGAACTTACTTGCTTCTCAGCATCTTCGGTACCAATGAAACCCGCCCTGTTTATTCTCACCGTCGTTACATTTCTTTCGAACAGATTCTCTCATATCCCCCGATGGTTCCTTTGAGTGTTGCTCGTCGCTGAAAATTGTTTCTACTCACATGTGATATCTCGACACTCGTGATGGGTTGCGTCGTTTAAGAAAAAGTATCTTCTTTTTTTATAAATACACCAGACCTCATATGTGTCTGAAAATTATAATCGGGGTTATTCGAACGTCTTTTAATGCTGTATAGCGAAATCGTAAGATTAAAAATTGTACGTAATCTTTTATTAAATTGCACTAACATTATTATTTAAAGAGACTTGTCTCAGAGCGCTGAATAAATTACACTTTAATAATAATAATAATAAATTTATTAATTAATGTATACATATAAATGTTGAGACATATGTTTTCACGACATCTGGAGTGTACAAATACGTACTGTCACTGTTCGTTCGTCACGCGATATTTGACGCACGTCAACATTTGTACAATGGCCAATTACGACGAAGTCAAGAGGCGCCGCGAGCTGGCATAACACGCGTTCGTTAACGGAAATATAATCCCACACCGTTCATAAACTATTAATTTCTTGCGTAGGCGTTGGTCTCTTTAGCGCGAGCTGACGCGAGATAGACGTCGACGTAGGTGACAACCTTTATCGCGTCGGGTATCGCGCGTCGGTTCCGCTACTACGTTAATTAATAATTTGCCATCGGAATTACTTCATGATTAACCTCTGGATGATTAGTTGAGACAATTACGAAATTCTTTCCCGCATTACGAGTTAATCGAGTTCGGGTTGACATGAAACTCGCGCGCGCGTGCGTTCAGAAAATTGCCCGTGCCAATTAAACGCGTTCTTAATTACACAAGAGAGTGCCTCACGATACTAATATCCACTCGCGAATTGGAAAAAAATAGCGCGAAATGATGATGAAAAAGGAAAACCATCGAAAGTAAATACGTCTCTCGAGGTTATTCGCGAATTTTACATCACTCCTGTGTGTGATTGCGCAATTTAATATTGCAGCTTATTTATATAGCTCCGCCTCGTTGTTTGAAATATTTCAATAGATATTTTTCATACACATTTTCTTACGCGATTTTCGTGAAAACGTCCGTTTCAATTTCTTAACGGAGATTAGTGAAATCTAAAGCATCCATCGCACTGAACACGATTTCGGCCGATGGCGAGAGCAATCCGAATTGACGACGCAAAAATAAGCGAAATTACTTCGTGCAGATGTGAAATTACTGATTTCGGGACACGGAGATAAGCGTTTAGGCGCGAGCAGCCCTCACGATAAAAATCCCTCCCTTCCTCCTTCCCTCCCTCTCCTCTGTGAGCACGCGGCGAATTTTTTCCCTTCGTTGTCGGGATGGTACGTGCGGATCCGAGCATCGCTGCGGATATTTCACGAGGCACTCTCTCTCTTCGGAAGCGCCATACTTCTACAAAGAGTGATAGAGCTGTAAAGAGAACGAGGCGAAAAGATACAGAACGCGGGAGGGAAAGAGAGGGGATCAGAAGAGAGCAAGCGAGAGAGGAGGAGAGGGCGAGAGCGAGAGAGAACGAGAGAGAGAAAAGCCTCGTTCGAGCCACCCCGGCTCGTGTCACCCACTTCTGCGACGATGAGAGAGGGTGTACAGTAGAAATGTCGATAAAACGTGTCGGCCAATGAGCGAGCCCGATGTGACGTCACTGCCGCGGCATCGGCCAATCGGGTGGCGCCGGTGACGTCACCGGTGAGGGTGGAAACAACCCCCGACCCGGGACCCGAGAAGCCGCAGGCTTTTCTCTTTCTGGGGGCTGCTGGAAAGAGGGGTCGCTCGGCAGGGCGGGGCGCGAGGGTGGAGATTGTTGGGGCCGCGAGGGGGTGGATGAGGGAGGCTGAGAGGCTGAGGGTGCGGAAACATGCGCCGGTGTGGATGCCGGGGTGAGTCGCCGGTGGCGGCTCGGGCAAGCCCCAATATGGGTTTACTAATCCCGCGAAACAATGGAAATTGCCCGATGCAAAATGGCGATAGGTAAACCAGCCTGGATTCCCCGGGTGAGGCCGGGGGTAAACTTAAGACCCGAGGGCTCGGTGATGAGAGAGAGAGAGAGAGAGAGAGAGAAAGAGTAAAAAAACAAGAACGCTTTTCGGCCCAAGAGGCTCGCAGCCCTTCTTTCGCGCCGGGGTTGCGTTCTGCTCGGTATCGCGATAAGGGTTGATCCTCGAACGACTCTCGCCCATTCGTACACCGCACGTCGCTTTGTTAGCCCTCTCTCGTCGCCATTTTGTTGCGAACACACGTGTCGTCTCGGCCGAGCAGCACCGTAGTAACAATCGTTTTTACATACACGCAATCCCGCGCACGTATCTACCCTTTGCGCCTGCAGGATGCCGCAGCCGCGCTATCTGGAACTTCTTATGAAACTCGAAAAACGCTGCGACGGCAGCACCCCGCTTTGAAATCAATTTTCAAACTAACTACTGCTGGTCGCAGCATTTTCCGAATTTCAGAAGAAATCTCCGGTGGCGCCGCCACGGCGCCCTCCGAGAGACCAAGGGATTGATCTTGCGGATTACTGCCTTCGAGCAACTTATCAATCTCGTTTCTGGCGCTGTTCTGCAGTGAGAGAGAAAGAGAAATGGTTAATCTCGCGAAAGTTACAGTAATCTTCGGCGACGATCATATCTTTTCGTTACTCTAATGAAAAAAATATAGCAATAGCACGAATATGCGTACAATATTTTTATCTCTAACACTGTAGTGTGTGTCTGTGTGTGTGTGTGTGCGTGTGTGATGCTTACTACAAAAATAGTTTTCCGTTCACTGTAATTCAATTATGGTCAACCACGATTAATTAACTACGGTTAACTGCACGGGATTAACGTTAATCAACTTATAGTTAACTGTAATTACTTCACCGTGCAATCACGAATACTAAGGGCGAGTCTCTCATTCGTCACATGTCGTTTCGTGCCGTAGGTTTGGTTCCAGAACAGAAGAGCGAAATACCGGAAGCAGGAGAAGCAGCTGCAGAAGGCCCTGACGCCGATTCCCGCCTGCCAAGGTGCCATGATGAGGAATATCTATCCTGGCGCCAGTAGGGGTTATCAACCCTATCCCCATCCTCACAACAGCATAAATGGCATAAATCGTTATCCCCAGGTGAGGCTCCCTTACGACGCGCAGGACGCTTCCGAAATTTCATTATTATCGATACCCGCCGCTTTGCACGCTCACCAATACACGCAACGCGAAGACACAGCCTCGATTATGGCAAGTAAATAATATAAACAAGACTTGTTATGCGAATAATATCGAATAAGAGTGTGATATATCGAGTGCGATCTTCAAGACGTGCTTTTGATTACCCGAGATTTACTCTCCCTCGTTTCGTTTATCCCCCGGGGATATTTAAGGGACACAGACACTTATTATCGCATATTGCATAAAACATTACTGAAAACGCGAAAATGTCCCGACAGACGGGAAGATTCTTTCCCTCCGAAACACGAGCTCGATTTGTTCGGATCATCGAGGAGGGAAGTGCACCTAAGCGCATCCAGGGAATTACGCTAAGAATTTCGATACAACCGTAGATATGATTTCGAGGGTTTACGTGTCGCGTAGGGGGAAGGGGGGGGGTGAATTCGATGCGTTTCTCGTTAATGATTTTAACCGAGCTATTAAATTGGAGTGCACCTGAGCGTACGTCCGGCAGCGCATCGCTATCGGTCGATATAGCTAAATTGCATTTCGGCTGATTAGTTGGGTCGGCCGGATTACCGAATGCCTACCGCTTTAATTGAGCCAATAATTCGCGAGAGCGTGTCGGTTTCGCCCCCTCCCTTCCCCCGAAAAAGAAAACTCGAATGTATCGGTTTACGCAGTCTTCGATCTCGAATTCGACACTGCGGGCGCGCGCGCGCGCGCGCAAATGTGCGTGTATGCGTGTATCTCGTGTTTCGAGCCCGGTGTGTGATTCGCGTTCGGAGAGAAGAATAATTTCCACGTCGCTCGCGCTTTATATTCGAAATGAAATCTCCCGTCGGGAGAATTCGCCGCGAAAAGGCGCGCGCGCGCGCGCGCGAACTCTTCTCGCCGTCTCGGCGGGGCGCTTGATAATCGCGCTTGATAATCGCTTGATATATATATATATATATATATATATATATATATATATATNATATATCGCTCCGCGCGTAACGCGTAACACGTTGGAAAATTGATTACGGCCCGGAAATAGACACCGCGACATATTATTAATTTCCATCGCTTCAACAGAACGTGTTACGCGGTTAATTTTTACGTAATGAAACCATATATACCCCTCGCTCGGCCGCCCGCACGCCCCGCCTCGGTTCTCCCGACGGGCGAGAGCGAAAATGTAAGAGGCGGCTCCTAGCCGATAATTATGTTTTACATACGTTAATTACCCCGTTACTTTCCTTCCGTTGTTCGAACTCGGCCGCTCAAACCGAGCACGTAACTCCGTAATTTCATTGATATCGCGGAATTCATTTTCACCCCTCTCGCACACGCTCTCGCGCACGGGGGAATTAATTATACGCGACATTAACACCGCGAGTGTGCGCGCGCGCTTTTATATCTTTTTTCTCGCTTTCTTTTCTTTTCCGTCGGTCTTTTTTGCCGGTCGATCGGAACGACGGATTTAGCGCGTCGTGATCTCGCGTCCGACCGTTGCGCGTCGATATATTGCTGTCGCTACCGACAACCCGATCTCACGTTGTATCGAGTGACGAGCGAGATCGTCGCCCGACGACGACGTCATTAATCGCGGCGAACGACGATTTCAGATGGGCACGACGTCTTACCCGAGCATGACCCAGCCGTTCTCCATGTCGCATTCAGCGTCGAATATGTCGGCCGTCACCGGTATGCGACAAGATGCAATGGGTAAGTCATAAATAATGCAACGCCACACACAGTGCTTGAAATGTGCGTGCGCAAAGTGAAGAAGTAGGACGCCGAGGCGCGTCGTCGTCGCGCTCTCTCATCCGGGTCAAGGATTATGCAAATCGGCGTGATCCCGCGTAAATATCCCGCGCGGGTATCTTTTATTCTGAAGATAACCGCGCGCTCGCTTCCTCGCGCGGAAAATCGATAGCGCGTCGTCCTCGCACGTCGCTCCGCGCGCGAACTCGAACGCCTCGGCGGCCGTAGTCGTCCCGATGATCGTCCGTTAACTTTTTGCATCCTGAGCAAACTTCTTTGCGACTCTCTCGAGTTTCAACGACGCAACGCTCGAGGTAGCGCTTCGCAGGATCTGCTTAAGTCGTTCTTGGGGAATGGTGGTTTTGCAATGGTTACTCCGGTGAATTTGCGGAGTTTGCTGGTAATAATTGAGTTACCGATATTGATGGCGATACCTACCAGATAATGTGCCGGTGACAATAGTTGTCAAACAGTATATTGATAATAACGGCTAGCACAAACGGTGTACGGATAAAAATAGTTGACGTGAGCGACAATGCATGGAAGAATATCGTGGTTTATTTTATGTGTTTTACATTCTTTTCAATTTCTCCGTGTTTCCCAGCGGTGCAGGAATCGACTGGTAGAGTTTTTACCTTGCTGAGGAACTGGGTAAATTTTCTAATGATAGCCTTCAGTTCCTGAAATAACATATGGCACGCATGAAACGGAACGGTGGTAAATTAATGAATGTTGCGGAATGTCGATGTGTTTCTCACTTATGAAATTCTGAAGTAATTTTTACCACGAAATTCTCCCTGTGTTCCACTGCTGTCAACACCACTAACAAGAAAGCGGACGGATCGACGAAATTAGCGGTCATTCTCGTTCAAAAGAATGTTGTATCTATAAATTGTGTGAAAAAATTACGCTCCGGCGCAACAATGCGCTGCATTGATACGGTTACTGACAAAATCACAATCGTTTGATTGATATATATATATGTTGTTATATATATATATATAACATATTATATATAGTCAATTATACTTCTAATTCTAGTAAACATTCGCCAAGGAACACTGGAGTAACCATTTTAGTCGGATCAAGTAATCACTTGAACCGCAGCGCTTTGTTTACTGTGTACTAACAATAGCTCGCAGTAATCGCGGCCATACAGCCTACCGTTGCCGATCCGATTAATATGCCGGCCAAGAAAATACGCGTGTCAATTCTCTTCCCACGAAATACCTCGCGACCTCGCGACGCGGCCTCCTTCATCTTCAACCGCCTCCCGTCGACTTTCCGCGCCGCTCTTCGGCCGCTGACCCGACGTTATCGAATGATTCCGCAAAAATCCGGAGCGGAAATGGCGCGAATCCGACGCCCGTGTGCACGAGAGGCCGCCGGCCCCGTCAGCCGGCTCCTCCAAGACGCTCTCTCCATTTCCGCCCCAGCGCCGTCTTACACCATTTCCGGCGCGAGATGGAATATCGCTTTTAAATCGAATCAAGACTATTCGCGAATTGCCTGTCGGCGGGGAGCTCGCGAACTTGCGAGCGGCTGCACGAGCCTCTCCTCGCAATCTCTTCGCCGCTCTTCTCCTTAACGACTTAACGTCTTAATGCGATAGCAAATCGGCCGATTAGCGACAGACTCGATCAGGCTCCGCGGAAAGTCGTTAAATCGAATCGCACCCCCCGGGAGTGATTCTTTCGGGAAGAGAAAAGAAACCAACTCCCCTGTACGCGCCGCGGCTGATACTCGGGCATTTTTCTTTATATCGCGGGGGTGGCGTCGCGCGACTCATTCGACCGGTTCCCGATCGTTGACGTTGCTGTTGACGGCTCGTATCTTCGAACGACTCGTATCTTCCATTTTCAACGTGACGCACCTTCGAAGCTAAACCTCGGTTTCAAATTCTGTTCAAGTCTGCAAAGTCTGCTTGAAATCGACCGAAGATAATCTTGCCATCCATTTGTTCGCCCGAAGCTTAGCCTCGCGAAAAATCCCATTTTTCACGCGATTCAATTGCTTGTTTCGCGAATATTATTGTTCGAAAATCATTTTTGTTAAGAAAAGAGTTACTTCTTTTGGCATCAAAAATCTTTCTGTACACTCCGCATGCGAGAATTTCGAAACATCTTGTGTATACATTTAATTCTCTAACGGTAAGGTGGGGCGGGGGGGNGGGGGGGGGGGGTCAGATTGATCCCACGGCTTTATTTTACAGCGTATACAGCGTTTACTCCTTTTAAAGATCGTTTCGCTTCTTTTATCCACCTCGTACATTGATTACATGAAAAATGAACAAAACAGGGAGGGGGGGGAGGGGAGTCAGATGCAATCCCCCACTTTCTTGGTTACGTTGAGAACCCACCTTTGATCATTAGAGGGTCAAAATTACCTCGAGTGTTGTGCTGAGCTCGAAGAGATCGCGCGTCCCGCCGGTGATCCCGACCGGCCGCAGCTCAGCCTGCGTCTGAAAACGCTGCGTCTGCTTTCGGTTTCCAGGTATGTCAGCGGAGGACGAGTGGTACAACAAAAGCATCTCGGCCCTGAGAATGAATACAGCCCACCACCCGAACCTGGCCGCACCGATGTTACAGTACCAAACATAATTGTAAACGGAGGCGGGCGGGCGACTCAAGGGAGGTCTCGTCAGAAATCGGACGGCGCACTTGTGACCGCAACCGACGTCGTGGGGGTGGCCGACGGAGGAAGCGGAGAAAGGGGCGTAATAAAATGACGAGATCGACGAAGCCCGATCGAAGGACCGACGTTTCGCCGTTTCGCGGACGAGGAAGAAAATAAGAAGGGAAGATAAGATCCGTGGATCCGATTCGCTTGATGGCCATCGCGAACATTCGCTCGCGTCGGCCATTCTGATTTTGCAGTGACACGTTCTCGCACCTCGCTTGCAAGCGAGAGAGAGAGAGAGAAAGAGAGAGAGAACGCTTCCTCTCTCTTTCTCTCTCTCTCTCTCGAGATCCCGCAGCAGCAGCAGCACGACAGCGACTAATAAGAGCCGCCGTCGATTCGCCTTCGCGATTCGCGAATTGTCCGTCGCGACGGTCGATCGCGTGCGAGGGAGGTTGCCAGCGATCGTGGAATTCTGCGATCGGTACATCCGCGACTGGACTTTTTCGCTTAGCGGCGATTCCCGGTGACCGATGCGAACGTCACGACGAATGAACGGAGGGCGGGAACCATACACCATGCGCTAAATTCGACGGGGAGTCGTCGAGAGGGAAAGGGAGAGAGAGAAAAAGAGAGAGAGAGAGAAAGGGAAAATGAGAAAAAGTACGCGACCCCCCAAGGATGCAACTTGTATTTCGTATTCGCGGATAGCGAGAGTCGTATGATTACAGAGCGTGTACAGAATGTGCGACAGCGCCTCACGTGCGAGAAAGAGAGAGAGAGAGAGATTCGTCGCGAGATCCGTATATTTTCTACGTGTAACGGGTGTTCGCGCGCTCTTTTCGCGACCGGTTCTTCTCGACGGTTCTCTCGGGGAGGACGCGTGCCGTAAGAACGCGCGCAAGCACGGCCCGCACAAACACACACAAGCACACACGTGTGCGCAAAACACACGCGAGAAACAGCCCTGCACAGCCGCGTATCCGGACCAGGGGCATGAAAACTCGCGCGCGCGCGACGCTTCGTTAGTCTACTCAACAACGATTCGATGCCGTTTTTCGTTAATCGGTGGGCGGTAAGGGGACGGGATTACTGTGTAAATAAGCGGAGCGGAGATATAGATACATAGAGGAGAGCGTAATCGGAGCAGATACTCCTAGCATATGCGATTTTTCAATGTCCTTTTAAAAGAGTGTAAGCATACCCTTAGTGAATGATATTAGGCATTGATTTGTGTGCTTCTGTTCACCACGATTTTGAATAAACAGGGAGCCGGAGGACGCGGGGGGAAGGGGGATACGGGGTGACGGTGATGGTGGTGGTAGTGACGGTGGTGACGGTGGGTGGTATCTGAGACGGTGTCTTGCGTTCGAAATTTGAGGGGCGCCAGGGTTTCTCCCCGTCGCGCACGAATTAACATGAGAGACAGAGAAGAGAGAGAGAGAGAGAGAGAGAGAGAGAAGGAGGGTGGAAGAGGAAGAGAGAGAGAATTATTATGATTATTATTAATCGTACCGCATCCCCGTTCCATCATGATTGAAATGAGAAAAAGATTCTTGCCGCGCGCTCGCGCACGCCTCATCTCGCGCTACGAGAACGAATAGCGAGATAAAACCGAGATCAGGCGAACGAGGTAAAACCGAGTATACGTTTGAGACTTAGATATTATTTAGAAGTATACTTGTTGTGTGTACGTGTGTGTTTGTGCGCGTTAAGAGAATGGGCGAGGTGTCGTAATAAATTGAAGTTACGCGCACACACGCACACGTACACACGCAGAGTCAGGCACAAGTCACCGTTATCGAAGCGACGTCGATTACCGATTACCATTCACGTGCGAGTCCTCTTTTTTTCTGGAGATTTCCCCCTGATTTGCGTGATTTTCCTCCCGAGATGTGATACGCCTGACGTGTTGTTAACGTACCGTCGACGCGTCGACGAAACGAGCTTCTGACGCGACTCGCTGCGCATCGCCGGGCGGATTTTCGCTCGTCGACTCGCCGTCCGTGCGATATGCTATAATGAAACTTGTGTGAATTTGTGTGCGATGGCATGTTCAAGTCTGCTTCACAACTGGGAAAGTATCCGAGTACGCCAAGTGGAGCCGGCGTCAGACGACGGATTGCGCCGAGAAGTATCGTTTTTTCGGACGGAGTGAATAATCTGGAACCTCCTTTTCATCCATATTTTCCAGTTGCTTTACGGCAAAGTTTGTATTCCTGACCGCAATAAATCGGCAGTGTGTGATTTTCCGCCTCAACCGACCGTTGATGGTAACTTAACCTTCTCCAAATTTTGTTAAACGCGCGTCTCGATAATTTATTTAATGACTTATTATTTATTCGAGAGGTAATCATTTGATCATCACGACGATATTACAGGAAGACGCGTTTGTTCGTCGGCGAGAATTTTCATCAAACCTCGGAAAGAGAATTAACCACGTTAATGATCAATTTGCACATATTTACATATGTTAACAGATCTTCCTCCGATCTTTCACGACTACGATCTGTCGACTGACTCGCTGCTGAAAATCACGTTGCTTCGCTCGTTAGACGCGCGACGTCGACTGCCGCGAAAGAACGTCGGCGTCGCTACGATTCTCGGCCTTGGCTGATCAAGGCTGATCAAGGCTGATCAAGGTCGATCGTACCGCGAGTGATACGGGGAAATGAGATCCTCCGGAGCGAGATCGTTATTCCGACGACCGACAAACGCGCAGGCCGACTGACACTCACGAGGCCATCTCATCAGCCGCGGACGGAGTGAAAAATACGAAAGAGAGAGAGAGAAAGAGAGAGAGGAGGGTTTGCACCCCGTCTCACTCGTCCAGGATTGAACTTCCAGCGATCGCCATCTGATCGTATTACTACTGTAATTGATACTGTAACATCCAACCTGTTCGCGTCGAAAGGCGAAAACTCCGCGACGACTGTATGTGTGTGTGTGTGTGTGTGTGTGTGTGTGTGTGTGTGTGTGATCATCGGGATGTAATCATCTCAGACGGACGATCCGCGGTGTACGTTGGTCGACGTCCGCCGTATCCGTCGTCGTCGATAATACACGGCGGAGACACTCGGTGATGAGAGAAGAGAGAAAAGAACGCGCCGTTAGTTCCTCGCCGTTGTTCGTTCGCGAACCGGTTGATCGTTACTCTTTCGCTCGTCGATCGTCCGGATGCTTTCCCGCGACTTCAAATAATCGAAGAGAGAGAAAGAGAGCCTTCTCCGGAAACACGGAGCTCTCGCGTTTGGACCCTTCGACGCTTCTTCGAGAGCTCCGCCCCCCCCCCTCCTCCCCCGATGTCGGAGGCAGGTGTGTTTGTTTGTGCGAGTATATACATAGAATTGCACGCGGAGAGCGCAAGAGAGAGAGAGAGAGAGAGAGGACGGTCCGCAAACATTCTCTCAACACCTGCGATTCGCCGCGACCCGCGACACCTCCCTGGCGCCTTTCAGTCGTGATATTCGGAGTCTGTCCAATCAACAATCGTCTAAATATTGGTGTCATTTTTCGATAACTGTCTAATCAATATATCGACTCGAGAGGAGAGATGAGAAGCCGCAGAGACGACTGCGCATTGTTTTTTCGTGTAGTTTCGCTGCGACCTTATTATTATCATCGCTCGCGGCATTCCACGAGAAATGTTCCTAAAGAGAAAAAAAGTTTGTAACATATCGCACACGTTACATTCATACGTGCACAGGATAAAAATGACACACACAAACGTACACATGTCACATACACACGCGACGTATGAAGATGCATGATATGCGTAGGCACGTATACGCGTACATGCTCGCGTATTCAAATTACAAGCACGCGCACACCACATACATACACACACACACACACACACACACACACCAAGTCACGTGCTGTGTGTCGAGAGGAAAAAAAAGTTAAAAAATTAAGTGGAAATGCATACCGGACGAGCGTAACATAGTTTTAAGCAAGGGTCACGTATTGTACGTATGTGTTGTACATAGCCTAAATAAAAATTACATTTAAAATTACCCTCTCTCTGTCTGCCTGTGTGTGTGCGTGTATGTGTTGTTCGCGCCTTCGATCGACTCGTCAATGCGAGAGCAAACGCGATGAACCGAGGTGTGACTTGCCAAATTCAGTTTTCTAATTTGTCGCTCCGCAACAATCGGAAAGTTCATAATTTTTATCTGTGTCAGCGAGATAGATCAGGTGACACTTGAAGACATACGGAAAAAAATTAGTCTTAAATGAAGAATAGATATTTTCATATATAAGGAAAAATATCATAATCGTCTTAGAAGACTTTTAGTCTTGATTTGATTGAATTTATATTGATGCAAGTATTGCTTGGACTCGATCTAAAAATCGTCTAAGAAGATTATAATATTCTTGCTTATATGTATATGAGAATATCTATTATTGATTTAGGGCTCATTTTTTCCGTGCAGCAATTTAAAATCGTCGATCAGGTTAATCGCTGAAAGTTATCCTGAATCAACACGGCTACTTATCTTTGTTTGCACACACACACACACACACAATTCCATCATTCATCCTCGATCACTGTCTTGATCCTCAGACTTTAGAAACTAAAGGTTCACGACTCAGTGGTATTTTTAGACGAGGTCGGGTGAGAGCTTGTGCTGTTTTTCAAACTTTATTCAAAAATATGAAATATGCCCAATTGATATTGTACAATTTTTATACACATTAGGAATAACGGAATATTAAACAGAAAACACTCAAAGTTTCCATGAATATAATCCAACGGAGAGACGGGTGAGTACCTTCCGGAAATATCTTTATGTATGTGTTAACAAAATGTATGTTAACAAAGTGTCGATCGAAATTCGCGTCCACTATAATTACACTGTATTCTCGGTTATTTCTCATTAAAGCTCCAACTGATAAGTTTTTTGAGCCATGTTTTCCCATGTTGGACGAGACAGGTCTGACTAAATAAAATACAGTCAACCAGCCTGCTCTTTGGACGACTAGTGTACGCCCAGAGGACGAGGGAGCTTTAACAAGAAATATAATAAAACGAAGTGCAGTCTCTCGTGTAACTATTGCGCCCGAACTGATCAACACACACGCGCAATAAATATTTAATTCTTGGCACTACGTATGAAACAGAAATCTTCAGTCATTCTCAGTCATTTTTACGGTAACGACAGACTGACACGATTATCGTTTTCAGTGCCGACAATTCTCGAGATAAATCGGATTTGTCGAAATCCCGCGACGGGAATAAATCGTGATTGCTTCACTCCAATATACCGGAAATACGTTAGCGTAAACTAACGTAGTATTTTACTTTTTTTCCCCCCAAGGCACACTGTACAGACATCGCATCCGTGACGAACGCCGCAGTTGGAAGTGCTTATCTCCGAAGTCTCTACTGTTCCTTCACGCTACTTCCAACTGGGCGAAATTTTCGCACGTGTCAAGGACGATTGTATGTAACATCGACGTCGGAAGCATTATACCCACACCCAATTCTCGATTGTTTCGCCATAAATTTACCGTGTTAACCGTATTTCGTTAAATTTATAGCATATTGCTCTCCGCTTTGGTAATAAATCATCGATCAATAAATTAAACCCTTTTGGTGTTGATTCGAAAGGAGATGCACTCGCTTGCCGTCAAGAATTTTTACAATGCATAACATCCTGCCATCCATTCACTGGTGCAAAATAAAGTGAAATAAAATGACTGATTCTTAGCAGAATAGGTGACCTCTTAAATATTAAAATACCAGAAGTGACCAGAAGTGACAATATTTTGTCAAATTCTGAGAGTAACCAAAACCGTTCGAAAAAAAGTAACATTTATTCTTACTTCTCCAACTTTAATTTTGGATAATTTAACATATAGCGAGTTCTTTTCATAGTACGATTTGAAAGTTCGTAACAAGGAAAGACTAAGGACGCGCACGATACACGAGCACGCTTTCGGAGCAATTGGTAGCAGATAAGAAGGCAAAAAAATATATATACACATAGAACGCCTATATTTTACAAGTTTAACGGCAACTCAGGAAAAAAGGTGACTATAGTTTGACTCATTTGGAGAGTAGTGAAATTTTGTAGTGATTTGTCGAGAAAAAATGTCAAGAGGTGACTAAAGCGATTGAATGGCAGGCAACAACCGTCGCCCGACTTGTACGTCGACGGCCACGATTTGTGTATTCGCCTTAATATTCTCTCGGAATTCGCGAATCTCTCGCGACTGCTGCTCGCTGACTGGTTCGCGATCGTTCGGGACGCGCGCCTCCGACCGCTGCAAGGCTCGATCAGCATCGGGAGAATGCCGATACGAATCTTAATCCTGGTCAAGTACAAATTTCATTGTATCGCGAAAGTAAAAGAGCGTAGAATGAGATCCCGGAATCACCCTTTGTCTGTGCAGTTGTCGAAACCAGTCAAAAATGGTCACGACGGCCACCGATCCGGCGCTCCTCGATTCCGCGCCGGAGGTTACATTATCTCCGTTTTCCGGCTGCTCAGGCTCTTCTTTATCATCGCCCAGTCCTCCAATATGTCCGTGTCATTGAGCATGTAGACGATATAAGGGCCCGCGACGGACACGGCGCGCCGTCTCTCCGTGTGGTTCCTCCGTCGCTTGCTGGTCGTGTTGAGCCACAAATCCGCGTGTATGTCCACGTTGTTCTTGTCCTCTTCCAAACGGCGGATCTTCTCCTGGAGGTCGTTATGTATGCAGTCCCAGACTATCGACTTCTCACTCTCGAAGTTTTGCAGGGCGGCCTGCTCCTCAGCGTAGAACTTGTTCAGAATATTGTTCAACCTAAATTGCTTTAAAATCCCGGCCACTTCGGTCTTCGTCTTCAGATTCTCCTTCAGTCGCTCTAGCGGTATCAGATACTCTTCCGACTTCCCCACCCGGACCTCCCCGAGTTTCGTGTCCACTTGTATGATTCTTTCTCGGTATAATCTAAGGTAAACATTGAGATATGTTTCAATCATTGACCTCCTGAGAGTCTTAACGTAACATTTGTATCGTCAGCTTTAGGTCGTTCCAATAGACTCGACGATTCTCACGCCAATCTCTTCTGTGGCAATCTTGTGTCGTTTCAACATGAAAAGTGGTTTGCATAAGTCCACTAAACAACTAAGTGACAGTGAAAGATGTATTAAACATGGGATATACTCACTGTTCCTTGAGAAGAGTGAACTGCCTCTCCAGATCTAACAAGTTTTCCATACACTCGTTCCGTCTCCGCTCACATTCATCCTCATCCATTTCTGACGAGTCATCGCTGTCAGTGTGCTCTGCGCTACTGTCACACGACACAGAGCTCTGATTACTGTCATTACTGTCGTGCGACATTTCCTCCCCTTCACCGTCCGATTCATCTTTGATGCTTGGCATTTATCCTTTGGGACAAAAACGGTGTTATATATATGTATACATGTAATAAATGTACATGCGTTTGTTTTTCTTATACAACACGTGGCGCAAAAATAGCGCGCGGGAACAAACAATACCGACGAAAAAGGAATCTTAGTACACGAAATACAGCGGTTTAAAGGATTCATAACATAACCTATATAGAATACGTGTTGTATTGACGCATCTTGTACTGATATTATCGAAAATCCTGGTATTTCGTGCGTTATTTTGCGCAGATTGCAATCACACGCGCCGAACGAAGTCAAAACTTACCTATATATTTAAGAAAATATACGGATTTGTAGAAACAACTTTGGATTTGTAGAAAGTTCCTCGTACGTATCGTGAAGCAGGAGCGAATGGACACTGGAAGCTTACACTAGGTTGTCATCGATACAGCGTAAACTCCCGCACTAACTGTGCGATGGTCTGAAGTTTCTTTGAACAATTTTAGAAATACCACTCGCTCGCTTTTGACACTTGTGACAAACTTGCGCAGCTAACCACTTGGAACTTGAGTGGTGTTTGATTACCGAAAGCCAGAAGCTCCGAAGCCACCATCCTATACGCTATTTCCCGGCAGGATTTGCGAGATAACTCTTTTTGAAACTGATAACCAATCGAACAGCGAGTTTACTTTCTGAGAAACTTCGCAATTAGCGACATTTTCGTCTCTAGCAATGGAGCCCTCCCATTGGGCGCTGGATGAAGTACTGTCTACAAATAATTGATAATGTATAAAAATCATAACGGAGAAATGATATTGTCACTAGTAACATTAAATTTCGTCGATGTCAACGAGATTTGCATTTATCAGTATCGAAAAAGTATTCGTACATGTAAAAATGTTCAGAAAGCTTACAGGACAGTGGAAATATGCTTCGAGCGGACCGCACGATAGTATTCCACCGATCCCAACGCTGTGGAGATTTACCCAAGTATTTAACAACTTTTGGTTTTTGCACCGAAATAATGCCATTTCGAAGCAACGCAAATGCAAATAAGCTGCGTGGGAATAAAATGTGTTGGAATCTGAGTGATTGATTGAGGTAAAACTTTTGTGACAAACACGATATTAGGTTAAATGTGATATGTCGATTGAAAGATCCCTAGAAAGAGCAAATGACCAATCAGAAACGTTGAGTTGAATCACAGTGTGTTCTTGATGGATGTATATTTCACCTATATTTTGGAGTACAGTATCAACTTTAGATTATGTGTCCACTTGTGTTTAAAACATTTTTTATTCGAAGCAATAATTATTTACCACCTTAATTTATCAATTACGTGTTGTTCCATTAAAATAAATAAATCGTCCTATTAATATTATAATATAATTTTTATTCGATTATAATTCCACCACTTGACATAACAGTTCGGTTATAACGTTAATATGTAATATACCTTAATGTGTAATGCAACGTTAATGTTTAATTATTATATAATTGATACATTTAGTTTTGAGCTACAAAATTACAACAAAATAGAAATTAATTATTGTTGCATTCAATTAATTTTATTCAGTGGAAGATAATCTATTAAGTGACAGCGAACAACTTCGATAACGTACCTAAAATATTTTACATGGAAGACAGAGATAAATAAATAAGCATCGTAAACGATCTAATATGGACATTGCAGAAAACTCTCAATTATGAGATGCAATAAGAGATTCTTGAGAAGAGTTGTGACCCGATGAAACAAAGTCTGAAACAACTTAGTCATCAAGAATTGATAGGACTAACTAAGGTAGCAATTGACAATGTTATTGAAAGTAATCCATTGTTCTCTGCATTATTCTCAGATAGTTACGATAGAAGAACTTACATCATAGGTAGGACAAGCTATAACTTTATTCTTAAATTGTGGAGAATTGCCAAACCTTGCAGTAGCATTAATGTTTGAGATGTTTATAATAATTTATCATTTATATATTGATCTATTTGAATCGATCAATCATCCTAATAATATAATTTTGCTTTCATTCATAGGTTCTACCACGTGACAAGACAGTTCTTGATCTTGAGAAGGCTATTTCCATGTTAAACAGAATATTGTGGGACTAGAACATATCCAAGGTGAACAAAAAAATAATATATGATATCATCATGAGAAGCATCATAACATACGGCAGTGAGATGTGGCAATTGAAAGATAACACAGAAAAAATACTACTGGCCTCTGAGATTGACTTTTGGAGAAGAGCAGCAGGAAAATCCAGAAGAGAATATATAACAAATGCAAGATTCCGTGAAATGATGAACGTCAACCATACAATGGTAGATAATATTAGAACAAAACAATCGATATGGTACGGCCATATACAACGCATGACCGAAGATAGACTACCTAAGCAGATATTGAACTGGACTCCACCAGAAAAGAGAAGACGAGGAAAAGCTGGCGGGAGGAAATAACAAAGGAAACGAGAGAGAGAGAACTTGAGGAAGACCTATGAGCTGATAGGGAAAAATAGCAGTTGGGTATCGGAAAACGTAGAACGTTATGAACCGATTGTATATACATATATATATTCAGAAATATCTTACAGCATATTTACGGTATGAATACGACAAAGTAACTATACAGTTTGAACAATTGTGTGGCTAATTTCATACAGGATCCTAAGGTTCAGACATATCTAATAAGGCATTTAAATGCGTTGGCATCCAATTTGTACCGTTGTGGCACACAAACAGTACGTTGCCGTCGATATATGCCTGGACGTTTCCCACTTTGTACACTTGTTTGGCTTCTTTGTATCTGTTCGGGATCGGCATGAACAATATACCACGTTCTTCGCACTTCTTTTGCACGAGATCCTTGAAGCCCTGCGGGATCTGCGAAGCGGTTCGCACTGCCTCTGCGAGTCTCTGCGAACAACACATTCAATATGCAACCAATTATAACACCATGTATTTTAAGCATAGCGCTTAACGCTTAACAATATTATACCTCTATTCGCGGCTGCGCAATCGGTGCCATCTGTGACATCGTCGGTTGGGTTCTCTCTAAGCTCGTTAGATACGAAACCTGTTCCAATGCGCCAGGTTGATGACTTTGTGGCCCCGTGACGGCTCTGTTCATCATGTCTAACGCTTTCTTGAAGTGCTCTGGTAAATCATATTTATATTTCGTCATATATTTCAATGAATAAAGTTGTGAGGGAGCAAGCGGAGGATTTGCGTCTGTAGATTAACAGCGTGATACGTACCTTTCACTGCCGGCTCCGCTAGTAACTTGTCACTCAACATCCCCTTCCAACCCATATACCAGGTTGTAACTTCGTCGTAATTGGGCGAATGATTGAGCCAAAGTGCCAGGACCTGCAGCCACTTGGGAAAGAAAAACTTATCGAGCAATCCTGCCATAACGTGAGGCGGGATCAAATCCTTCCATTCGTACACCCAGTTCCACTGATCCAAATGCTGTTGATGCGGATTTATAACGAATTCGGACAAGGCTACTTGCAACTTTGGAATTATATTCTTCACTAAAAATGCTTCCATGTCTCCCTTGGCAAATACCTGCGCCCATGGTTGCAGCATTAACCTAGCGGATCTATCCGACGGATGCCAACCTCCTAAAGCAGATCCAAGTTTTCTGCGTATTATAGGATAAATTAGGGTATCCAAACGATTTCCTGAAGGAAGTTATGCGCAATTAATACTAGCCTGTCTGTATAATCGAACGTGTGCATACTGATTAATACATGTTACATATGTATACTCACGTAATAATGGCAACCAAGGATGAATCCATGTATGGATAGGCACAGTGTCAGTAAGAGGATTCCATTCTTCCACCTCTAATGTTAATTTCGGTAACACTAATAAGTCCAGTATATTTTCCAAAATCCAATTAGGCAACAGTGGCATCCAGTGCTCTATTAATTCGATTAGGGGTTCTGGCTGCCTACATGTCCATTGCCTGCACATAATTCACAAAAAAAATTAAGATATGAGATTATTATGTTGTAATTAAAGATTCGCTCTTCGGAATTATTGTGTAAACCAGTATACTATATTAGTACTATACATTAGTATTATATTAGTAGGCTATATTAAGCGCGAGCGTGGCATGATAGACAGCGCACCGGTCTGCCATGCTATAGAGGTCCCGGATTCGATTCTCGGCAGAGCCAGAAAAATTTGCATGCGCTCGTGGCTCCTCATCGGTGATCCGGCAAATCACCAAGACACCATACCTGCCATACATGCCATAAAAACCTCTCTCCAATTGCAATTCGAAACCAGCGTTTAAACTGTAAGTCCCGTATGCATGTGTACAATCTGCGTGTGCACCACATGCATACGCGTGAGAGAGAGGTAGGCCTCTACAACAGGCTGGTAGCGCCAATGGAAGAAGTATATGCTATATTACTGTATGGCTCCTCTGATCGATGGCATCCATGCATTCCACACCAATTGATCATATGGATGCATAGCTCGAGCTTGGAGTGTACTACTAGCTCCATTTTCCAAAATATCCTTCCACACTTCAAACAATTTAATTGCATTCTTCGGCTCCATCAGTGGATTCCAACTCAGCAGACAATCTTTAATCTTTGGGGCCACGAAACTACTAGCTAATTCACCAAGCTCGAACATTTTATACTCTTCATAATAATTGTCTTTTAAATTTTTGTAAGCCTCCGCAGTCTCCTGTAGCGTCAGCTCGTTCGTTTCATTCATTAATCTGTCCATGATCACCAACACATTCTCCATCGTGTGAATTGATTGGCTAATTTGATCGATGACTTTTGACTTGTTCTTCTTTTCTGCTTCCAGCGTGATCACTCTGTCGTTTAAATACCTCGTCCGCCGATCATTTTGAATAATATCTTGTTCGCACATGCTCACTTTTAAATTTACATTATGCTGTAATTCAGGCAGAGAAAAATTTACTTTAGTCTTCTTATCGGACGTAATAACAATCTCGTCGGGACACTGCTGGCCACCGGCTATCGCATGATACCCGCTGAGAATTCTCTGCTCTGGCCCTGTCATATCGATTACTTTGACCTTGCTCATTTCACTCGACACTGGAAGTTTTCTATTCGGTTTCAATTTTCCATCTTCTAAAACCTGATCTACACTTTTGTAAATATATCTCGTCTTCTTCTTATTGCTATTATCACTCTTTCGCCATTGGGATACTTTTGACTTGGATTCTTTCGCCTCTTCTCCATCGTCATCCTTCTTTACATCTGGAATTTTAGGTGTTTTCTCGGGACCATACGCACCAATCGCGCCTCTTCCCTTTCTGAGATGTGCTTCCACTGGTGCGCTTATTCCTTGCAACTGTTTACCTAAACCTTTACCAGGTTCAAATCCCATCTAAATGAAGAATATTACCATTTATTACCGTATCACTTCGAGAGAATATATTAATAAATAATAGGCTGCCTTTTTTTTTGTGACATACCTGTAGTAACAATTTAGCACCGATACCTTTTGTATGTACTTCCCAACTACCCATTCCACTTTTCAGCAATAATGGGTTTACTTGATTTCGCTTTTTACGCAGGCCTGCGATGTCGCTCTCCAAATTCAAAGAGAAAGACGATTGTGATTTTGAGTTACTTGACCTCTCATCTTCTGAGCTAAATTAGTCAGATACAAATTTATGTTACTAAGATTATACTAGAAAAGCAATGGAAAATTTGTAGGTGTTGCTTTACCTTGAATCATCTTGATATTTAGATTGAGACTCTTGTGTCTCTTCATCTTCCTCCTCATCGTTATTTTCTTTCTTATCTTTTGGTTTTCCTGCTTGCTGGATACCACCAGCAACAAAATTAACAGGTGTTGTATAGTTTTTTGGTCCTTTATTAAAAGTTTTGAAAGATGGTCTGGCAGATAATTCGTCTTCATCACTGTCATCAGCCCACATCCCTGTGTTGACAAACAAAGTAATTCTTAGGAAAGTCAAATATTAAATTAAATTTTTAAGAAGTATCATCAGTATTCATATTGTACATTTTTCCAAACACACGTATCGCTCATAATTTTCAGTCTCTTTAATTTCCCTCTCACTTTAATGCAAAATATACTATACCTAGCATTTGGCCTTGGTTAGGTGGCATGAGTGAGAGTGTGTGTTGTCTGAGAGAGCGTCTGAGATTTATATATAATTTGGATTGTAAGAATAAGTTTGGCGAAACTAAGAGATAAGGAAAATATAAGGGAATAGATGGGATATCTATGGAGATATGGAGGGGAAGTAGTCAAGAAAGGTTTAATAAATGTTATAAAGGAAGCATGGAAAGAGGATAGAATATCTGAGGAGTGGAAAAGGAGTATAATTGTACCGTTGTATAAAAGAAGAGAGGTGGATATAATGAATTATAGAAAAACCTCATTTCTGTGTACAGCCTATAAAGTGTACGCAAAAATGTTACAAAGTAAATTGAAAAAGGAGATAGAAGAAAAAGATTTGCTGCCGAAAAGTCAAGCCGGCTTTAGGAAAAGATATTTTACTTTGGACATTTATATATTAAACCATATAGTACAGAGAGAATGGAAAAAGAATAAAGAGGAAAAGAGAGTCTTTGCTTTGTTCATAGGCTTCAAGGCAGCTTTTGACAAAGTAGGTAGGGATGAACAAGGAAAATATTAGAAGAGAAAGGAGTGAATAGGAATTTGACAAAAAAAAATGAAAATGGTTTACGAAGGAACGGAAGTGATAGTCAAGAGAAAGGACGGACTAACAAGGAAATTCACAGTGAAGAAAGGATTAAAACAAGATTGTGTGATGAATATAACCCTGTTTAATTTGTACATAGTGGATATTGAAGGAGAATTTAAGAAAAGAGGAATAGGAGGTATAGCCTTAAGAAAAGAGAGAGTATGGGTATTAGCATATGCGGACGACATGGTGGTTTTGGCGAAGAACTGGTCGGCTATGCTGGATATGATGGATACGTTCAAAAGATTTTCGAGGAAGAGGAAATTAGAACTCACTGTGGAAAAAAAATAAAGATTTTGATTTTTCATAGTAAGAGAATAGGAGGGGATGGAGTATGGAAATGGGGGAATAGGAAAATAGAGGAAGTGAAAAGTTTCAAATACTTGGGTTCGTATTCAATAGGAAAAGAAATTATGTTGATCACATTAAGGATCTAAATAAGGAAGGGAAGGGAGTATGGGGAATAGGAAAGGATATGTAGAAACGATTTTAAGAAAAGATGGATACTTTTTAGATATTTAGTACAAAGTATGATGACTTATGAAGTGGAAATATAGGGGTGGGAGGCAAAAAAGAAATGGAGAATGTTATATTACATTATGTGAGATGGGTTTTTAGATTAGATTTCTGCATATCGAGGTACTTAATTTTGAGAGAATTGGGCTTAGAAAAACTAAAAATCAGATGGGGAATCAAGGCGCTGAAATTCAAAAAGAAGGCTAGAGAGAAGAGAAAGGAAAATTTGGTATGGATATATTACGCGAAAAAAGAAAAAGCGAGAGAGAAAGAGCTGTGTAGCAGAAAAAAGAAAAATACTATAATAGGAAAAGTTGGGATTTAAAGGCTATAAAAGAATTAAGAGCTAGAAACATAAACATAGAAGATTTTAGAAAGAGAAAAAGATATTCAGAGATAAATAGAAGAAAGTAAGATAAGGAAGGTGAAATATAACAGGAAATGTAAAGAAATAGGAGAGAGAATAGAAAAGCCTGGATATTTAAGAGTGAAAAACTTGGAGAATGTAAGAATAGGAGAAACAGTGAGAGCTTTGATAAGAATAAGATGTAGAAATATGGGAGAAGGCAATAAGTATTGGATGAGGGAAGCGGATAAAAGATATAGATTCTGTGGAATGGCTTTTGACAAAATGGAATATAATATAGCAGAATTTAGGATGGTGAGATATTGGTTCAAGAATTTAGGAAAAATTGTAAAGAAAAGATTAGAAAGAATCTGGAGTGATATATTAGATAAGGAAAAAGGAGAAGTAATAAAAAAGTTGTGGAAGGAGAAGGAAAAAAAGAAAAGTTCAAAGGAGGAAAAGGATAAAGAAAAAAAAAATAGTAAAGGTAGGAATAAATAAAGTAGCTAAAGCACAAATATAAGTGTAAATGTAAAAAAAAACAAGATATAATTAGTAGATAATAGGGAAAGTATAATATTAGAAAGTAGATTAAAATAGGAGAAATAGATGTAAAATATATAGAAGCGAAAGTAGTCTAAGAATAGGACAAAGAGGCAAGTTGTTCGCACAGAAAGAATTGTAAGTTTTATTAAACAGGCAGCAATCTAAGGTAATTGTAACTTTTAAACAAGTACAACTTTTGTAATATGAAAGTGAGTTGTGTAATAATGCGATTTTCGTTGTTTTCTTTGGTCTGTTGTATGGTTTGGTCTGATATGTAGTTTATTTTATTATAATTTTATTGTATTATAATTTGGATAGAATAATAGTAGAAAGCATATAGAGGCTGTGAGTGAATGAAATGGTGTGGATGGATGAATTTTAGAGCAAATGTAAACCAAGTCCCTTCCTGGCATTGTAAGCTGAAGTAATAAATATATATACTATACCTAGCATTTGTTGTTTCTTCGTGAATTTGCGTCGAGGACGGGCTATATTAAATTCATTGTCTAAATCATAATCAGTAATTTCAAAGCTTTCTACTTCATCCTCAGACATCTTGCTCCTTCTTTGTATTACTTGATATCTTATTTTGTTTTAATTACTTTGTTTCGTAATCACGAGTAATATAATCTTATGTCAACTACTGAAATATATCTAACCATAGTATAAGTCAGAGCAACAGGTTCACTTCGTGAGAAATGGTCCTAAAGTTCGTCTCTCGCACATGAGTTCTGCGCATCTAGCAATTAGTCGGTTCTTTTTAGCTGAACTGACTGCACTAGTCGAGAAATTTACAGACACTGAAGCGTGAGAATCTCGTACGAACGTTTTATATGTTTCAATGTGATATAAAATTTTGATCTGTTCAGCCAATTCAGCTAAAATAAACAGACTAAATATAGCGATCGTTAATGTGTAGGAATTACACAATATAAAAGTAAAGTGCAGTCTAGTATGTCCGACACATAAGGCATAAAGTATTATACGTGTCATATAACGTGCTTATCGGATATATCAATTGGCTGTCGGATAGAGAATTTTTAGGGAGCGTTTGAGGAGACGCTATTTAGCGCTACCACGTCATTCATATCTTTATTGTACATGTAAAGAGCAATAAAGATAGGATAACGCGATAGAGCTAAATAGCGTCTCCTTGAACGTGCCCTTAGAGTGTTTAGAGAAAATGTCGGAGACATTAAAAATTATCTATCCGACAGCCAATGGGCACGTCCGACAATGCTCATACAACACAGGTGAAGAGGCTTTTTCATGGTAACGTCGAGCATTCGAACCAATCAGCAGACAAGCGTACTCTGTCGATCCAATCAGCAAACAATTCGTAGTCTGCTGATTTGCTCCGACGCTTGACGGTATCATAAATTTATCCCTTAATGCTAGCCTAATAGAGGATTCAGGTTGGAATTACATTGTCGTACGATGAGCTTTGTGCCGATTGGCTGCCGGATAGAGAAATTTCTAGTGCTTCCTACATTTTCTCTATAACACATCGGCTGATAAGTTCCCGGTCTGACACACAGATGGCGTTGCAATCGCTGAACCGATGCTTGTTTCAATAAATACCATAGAGATATAAGAATAGAGGGAACAAGCCTGTAAGTGGAAGTCATAGAGGCAAAGAGAGAGATGGATGCCGAGGGTCCTATCTGTCTCTTTCTAGTCACGCGCTGGGATTGGCTGCCGCGCCAACGACGATATAGCTATACATTTTTCTTCATCCAATTCAAAGAAACTGTCATTGCTAAAATGATCACTGCAAATATATGCTGTTTTCACTTCAAAATACAAAGGTAGTTGAAGTATATTCAACCATTTACGCCTTATATCTACATCCTTCGGTAGCCTACAACATTTACATATTTTTTTAAATGTAGGAAAAAATAACATATAATTATTTGAGGTTACGTATTTGTACTTTCTTACGAGTGAAAACTGCGGTTATATCCAGGATAAGACTCCGCCTTGCATTTCAAACAATGCCTTAGCGACTCCAAAAATCTCAGGATACTAAATTTGATGAAAAATAAATGGGAGGAAAAATGTGTTTCAAAGGGTTAAGACGTAAAGAATAATCAAATTGATTAACCACAGTTCTTTATTAGAATAATAATCGATCGTAGTTGGTTTATTTACTGCTTACACTTTAAAGCAAGATTGTGGACAAGGGATATTTAATATATTAAGACATGGTTTCTGGTTTAGTATTTATAGCTTAAAGCCTATCTCATTGTCCACAATCTTGCTTTAAGACGTAAGCAGCAAGCAAATTGACCAACCACAATTATTCTTCTAATAAAAGATCGTGGTTGGTCAATGTGATTACTGCTGATATCTTAAAGCAAGGTTGTGGACAAGGAATTATATCTGCGCAACGACGATATAACGATAACGACATAGTTGTAAGTTATAGAATATATAAGGGGATAAGATAAATGAGTCCAAGTACTGGAATACTAAATCTACTATGACTACAATAACTAGAATTACATGATAATCGTATAGCTAAATTCATTTTAAGATCTAAAATACGATGTTCCATGATCTTTCTTCATAATATTTATAAAAATTATAATAAAAATTTTTTGGAAAGTATGCTAAGCTTCAAAAGATAAATTTTGAGAGTTGGCTTCTTCCAAGAAAGTAAGCACGTTCTATCACATTTTCTATAGAAGTTTCCTTCTCACGCCCATTCTTTCATCACGCGTTCGTAATCTTCTTCCTCAATGAATGGTTTGTCTATCGATCTGCAAAAAATATCCATCATCATGTCAGCTCTCATCACGCTACAAAATTATTCTCAAAATATATAATTAAATATATAATTTTGGAATTCAATATTTCATAATTCAGAATTATATACGTTGTAAGATATAAAAATTTTAGAATTTTATTACGATTAAAAATATCAGATTTTCGAAATTCAAAAACATGGAATTAAAAATTTTAGGATTTAAATGTACCAGATATTTTATGAACTTTTAGAATTTGTGAGATCAAAAATACACATACATCTATTTTCGGAAATAATTTACATGACAATGAAACAAATACGCATAATATATTACATGGTAAATTTCAACAAACTAAAAGATGTTTGCCTGCATACAAATTTTTAGGCGAACTTTTGATATTTTTTTGTTTATTTCATCAAATTTATAATGTTTGATAAACATATTTATTTATACAAGGTGCACCATTTTAATTTCTTCAGGTCTTCTTTTCGAAAAATACGCATTTTTGAGAAAAATGTTTCATACAAAAATTGTAGGATATCAAGGTGGACAGATAATGTTGACATTTGCTTGACTTTACGAAACGTTAAGATCAACACAAAAATCTTAAATAGAACTTTATGTTTAGCATATCTTTATGTCATAAACTTTATGTCATAGTATATCTTTATAATTGATATTGAGACGTTTCTGAAACACTGATTATAAACCTTTTTTCTATAAAAATTTTCCCAGTTATGGGAGGTGAAGATTATACTACCGCCGGCATTACCTAAGGTATACCGCATGGAGATTGCACGGTCAGATTTACACTTCGTGCGTACGTGTATGTGTATCAGCAGAGATAAAGACTCCACAGTTCGCCAATCCCGTGATATTTAATGACTCCAAACCTTCGTGCGTGCGTGCGTGCGTGCGTGTGTGTCAGCAGAGATAAGGACTACATGATATGGTTCCACACACACACACAAAACAAGTGTAAATCCGACCATGCAACGTCCACGCGGTACATCTTGAATAATGCTAATACTGGCAATAGTGTAACTTTTAACACGTTAACTGTCACGCGCATTTTGGAGGAAATCTCCGTCAGGCCACGCGCGCTGCTTAGAAGTGCACTGGTATAGTAATGCCAAGCGCACATCTAAGATTGAAACTCGATGCAGGGCCAAATGCTTATAGACATTCATTCAACACGTATAGCGCCAAGTTTGTTTTGTCTTGCTTATCGTTTGGCCCGCTAGATAAGATTTCGTGGAAATCGATTTGCGGCCGGGGATCCGTTTTATTTTATACTGTCAGTCACTGGCGACTGACGCGGCCCAAACAGAAAGTTCAGTGTCAGTCACTGGCGACTGACGTGGCAGTTAACGTGTTAAGTACCATAATTGGGAAAGTTCTTATGGAAAAAAGTTTGTAACCAGTGTTTCGGAAACGTTTTAACGTCAGTTAAAAGGATATGCTATGAAAAATAGAAAGTTCTCTTTAAGATTTTTACGTTGACCTTAACACGCTTCTCAAAGTCATCGCAAGGTCAAGCAAATGTCATTTGTCCCTACTGATATTTTTGTGTGAAATATTTTTTTCGAAAATGTATATTTTTCGAAAAAAAAAGGTCTGGAGAAATTAAAATAGGACATCCTGTATACATTTAAATAAAATTGATGATTTTTTATAAATCTCTCTCTCCATATTTCATAATTTAAATATTACAAACTATTTTGTACATCTTTTATTCCGTAACGATAAATAAGATTGTAGTTATTCAGTTTACCTAAAACACAAAAATCAAATTTTTGATCTATATGAATATGACTTTCGCATGAACTAAAATAAACTAAAAAATAAATTTAATAAAATGGCGACTATTTTAAAACAAAAGTTCGACAAGAAAAGTCAAACATTTTGTTTTATGTTATATTCATTTTATTAAATCTTTTTCGTTTATTTTAGTTCAGGATAGCTGTATTCATATAGATTAAAAAATTCTTGGATTTTTGTGTTTGAGATAAATTGAGGAACTACAATTGTATCCACCGTTACAGAACAAGAAACGAAACGTAACATTTGAATTATGAAATATAAAGATTTACAAAAATTCAAAAATATTATTTAATTAACACGATTATAGGCTAATTCATAATTTCTTATGTTTTGAATCAGTTGGTGCCGCTCAATAAAAATATATATGCCTGACCTACCGATGGATTAAATCAACATGTACGTGATATGTTGAATACTACATGATACGTTAAATATGTATATAAATTCAATTTATAAGTTCAATAACTTAAACAAAATAATAACTTAAAAAATATCAAAGTTCACCGAAAAATTCGTTATTTAGAAATTCGTCATTTAGTAATTCGTCATTTAGAAATTCCCTTTAATGCTAACCAGTAAATTTAAAATCAGAATTATTCGATAGTAGTCAAACATACTCTATCATAAGCTCTCCGCAATAGAGGCACTCCGACGCGATCAATTCGTCAATATCTGCTTTGATCTGATCCTTTGTGGATAAGGATGCAGAAGCCACTGACGTAGTATCTTCGGGCCGATTCGAAATCGCCGTAAGCTGTCGTTGTAAATCCGCTAATTTCGTCCTCTGATCCATGGATAACATCGGCGTCAATGCCGCCACTAAACAATCACTGTGAAATTTATGGCCGCAAGGAAACACGTAGAACGGTCGCAATAATAATTGCACCTCGCATGTGTTACAAGCATCCCTTGCATGTACGAAGGTACATCTAAAAAGAATATATTTACCATTAGATCGGAAGTCAAAATTCTAACATAATATTGTGTACAATAACGTTAAAATAACGTTAAAATAACTATTCAATTTGCACTTTTATTTATAAGAAATTATACAAAATGATAAATTATTTCGAAAAAGTTTCCCATCAGTACCTGGATCTAAAGACTTGGATGTCCTTTCTTATTAGTTCCGCTGCTTTTGTGGCTTCTTGCATGTCTTCTTTGAGATCCTGTATATGCTGATTATACTCCTGTTACATTAAAAAGATAAAAGAAAAATTTATATATAAAGGAATTCTTATTGTTTAAAATTAAATTTTTATCTTCCTTGAAAATCATATCTATTTTAGTTATATGATAGAATATGTATGTATGTATGTATGTATGTATGTATGTATATATTTTTTTATTATACTTTGATTGTTTATAAAGTGTTTATTAAATATCATAAAATATCATACAATTTGCTTTCAATGTTTATAACGAACTACGTGAAGTGTGATAACATTTTTTTGCGACACCCTGTATATATATAATAAATTGCGTGCACGCATACACACACACACACTCCACACAAACACATACACACACAAAATCAGTACAAAAGTAACAAGATAAGGTTATCAAAAAGTGAATATTTTAAAAGATATTTTTACACGGAGTATTAAAATAAAAGATATAAAATATCTTGGAAAGTATTTACTTTTTAATTATCTTATTCTAGTATTTTTATACACATAATGATTAGAGAAATCGATTTATGCTAAAAAAAACCATATGATTTTATTTAAAAAATTCAAGTTGATCTGATTTTGGCCATATTAAGATTAAATAAGCTCGGTTGTTAAATGCGCCTATCTAAACTTTACAACTTTTGTCTGACGTGAAATATTTTTTTTTCCAAAATTAATTGTTTTCGAGATATTCGACTATTTTTGAACTTTCAGTAGCTATATGTACCAAAATTATGTTAAAATTAAAAATATAGAATAATAAATATCAATTTTGAATATAATAGACGCATATATGTGTCTGACGAATTTCTTCGATTTATACCTCGAATCTATATAACAATACATTTATATAACAATTAGACTGCTAACTACCTTTTTTCATGAATAAAAATAGAAACTAAAAATAATTTATTTTATATATATATACAGGGTGTCCCAGAGCAACCTTACCAAAATTCATGGGAATATAGAACGGATTGAAATAAACATAATTCCTATATTGTTTAACGATATTCGCAATAATTATAGAGATATAAAAATCGCGCGCCACCCGCATATGTATTGAATAAGAGGAATTTATATCTAGTTGTTTGAATATATGTAAGTCAATGCTTACATGTGCTTACTTGCTCTTGTAGATGTAGACATCATATTCAACTAATCATAGACGTGACTCTCATATCTGATATCATATCTGATGATATCTATATTTTTAAGTCTTATATTTCATGCGAATTAGCAGTCTAATTATTATATAGATGTCTATGTTTTATACTCTCTCACACAAGCAATAGTTATCAATTGTTGCAATGTATACTTATATTAATGTGTCTTAGCGATAATAATAAATAAAATTTCACTATTGCCTGGATACATTGTTTTCGATTTTTGAAAAAATTATTTCTTTAATTTAACTTACAACAGTCCAAAATATTCTCTTCTCAATGATCATTTAACTTTGAAGTGTTCCGCGCTCAAAAAATTGAAATCAATAATTAAAATCCAATTCGGAATCCGATCGTACGATTTTAGGCTCAATGAAGGTTTTAATCCTTACCTGCAGAGAATTACAAATAGCTTCCTTGAAATGATCGATTGTGACGAAATCTGAGAAAAAGGGTAGGATATCTTCTATCCTTACAAGATCGCAATGTTGCAAAAATTCCATTGCTTGCTGTATGTCGTCCTTTTCTCGTACCACATGTTCGGCTATAAAACAGATAATATGATTCAAAATTATGATTAAACATTATGATATGATTAAAAATTATTTGTAACAAGTCATATTTATTTAGAATAGGGATTAAAAATTATTTGTAACAAATCATATTTTTATTTAAAATATTAAATGACTAAATATATTCGTAGATTCACGGGAATCGGATTCCTCGACGTAGTTACGAAAATTAATTCTGAATTAACAGCAGATAGCGAAGTTACCTATCTTCAACCAAAGTTTCTTCCTCAATTCGTCGTCATGATCGGATGGCATGGCAGCAATTTGCTTGGCAAGATCCACGCTGATCGTAAGCGCGAGATCCACAGCAGTAGTCCACAAACCGAGCAAAGCTGACAATTGCACGCAGGCTTCCATCAATTTAACTTCCTGACACAATCTTAATGCATAATGCACGTCATAGTGCACCATACTGATATCTTGGCCTGGAAATATAATATCAATAAATTAATTCAAAAATACTCTCCAGTGAATAATTTGCGGTAAATCAAATTAGACGAATGTGAAATTGAATTCTACCCCGACTGCGCGTTCAGTCAGAAGTCACCTATTGACAATAAAGCATTTTCATAAGTTTCAGAAATAATACATGTACCCAATGTAACATGTAACCAATTCGTAGAATATGTTATATAATCATCTTATATTAAAAAACAGTTGATGTACTCTTCTTGTACTAATATATCACCAGAACACGTATGGACTCATTCGGAATTGATTCCGATAGAAATCGCTCAATTATACCCTATAAAATACAAAAGAAAATTTAGGAAATGACTAAAAGATTCCGATCGATTCCGAATAAGTTCATTACAGGTGCCCAAATTTTTCTTGACTCAGATTGGCTCGATTAAGCCGATTCCTGTCCTTAAGGCTCGGCATTCCCCGCTAGCCATATTGGTTTTGTGACGTTATAAGTGAGAAATAACATGCGGTAAGTGCGCTTTATATAGCTTTATTTTTTTTTTATTTAAGCAGCCGTGATAGCTAAAATAGCTGAAAAATGACCAGTTATTTCAGAAATTATTTTGTAATTCTATGTGACATATCAACCAGATCTCAATTTTCTGTACATTTTGCAGATTTCAGGATTACGAAATCATTATGTTTTTCAGGAGAAACTAAAAAATAAAATATAACGCAAGAAATTTACAGCATGTCATTTCTCAGTTATGATGTCACAAAACCAATATGACTAACGGAGAGGGCCGAAAAGATTTCTTCATAAGATTCCGTACCTTGAGAGCTAATATATCGCATCACTTCGTCCTGTTTATAACGTGCATATAAAGACAATAGAAAGTTATGGATCGCTTGCTCTTGCGAGCCTTGCTTGTACACGCAGAATTCCAAATATTTTATGACTTCTTTTGCCTGTCACAATAATATTTGGTTATATTATCAACAATATTTGTTAATTTGAACAATATCCATTCAAAACTAAAAATAAATATAATTGCAATTCGCTCTTTACATGTTTCTCATCGCTGTTGCACGAGACTAAAGCTGGTAAAAGTTTAACTGGCTTTAGCAACGAGCCCTGTGAGATCAAGGCGGCCACCGTGGGTCGTGGCAATTCCTGCAGCAAAATTCCAGCGAATTGATAAAAAAGATTCTTATTATTTTGAATCTTAAGTACCCCAAGTGCTCCTATATAGTCACTCTTGTACAAGTTCTGGCGAATCACTTCCTCATAGTTACGGTGCATTACTGTCAAGTTTATCAGATTGTCTTTGTCACCGTGGCTTGCCATCAAATCGTATATCGTGTTTCGGTTTTTCATGATGCACTCCTGCAATTAAAATTTTAAATTAGTTCAATTAGAACCGACTGCAAGACATTGTTTTAATTGTGGGAAAATAATATAATAATGTGAAATAAAGAGTGTAAATGCCAAGATTTTGGTCTAACGTACATAGCAAAGCCACTTTTCACGTCAAACCGATTCTTATGTATCCAAATCTTATAATTCCTTTACCCACTTCCTAAACGGAATGATATTTGTATATTATTGATTCTTACTAGTGCTGCGAAAAATATTGTCTCAGTCAGAAGCCAAACTTGGATCTCCTTACTTGCCGAGTGTTGTATTGATTCGAGAATTCGACAGTATTCTTCACATGGAAGATGAATTCGCTGTGTACGTTAACAATCTTGGTGAGTGCATTTACAGTGTCAGACGTTATTATCTTCCCACAGTTTAAATTTTACACGATCATCTTGCAGTCAACTTTAATTGGCCAAGTATTCGCATCCTACGCGTTTCAATTAGTTCTTGTTAAGATAATAAATTAATTAATTTCT
The DNA here is from genome assembly GCF_001313825.1 of Dinoponera quadriceps. Taxonomy (NCBI): domain Eukaryota; kingdom Metazoa; phylum Arthropoda; class Insecta; order Hymenoptera; family Formicidae; genus Dinoponera; species Dinoponera quadriceps. The sequence goes on from NW_014555734.1 coordinate 293,116, forward strand.
GTCTTAGCAAAAGCATATAGAAATATAAGAAATGTCAATTTATTTTGCAAAATACCTCGACTTTGGGAATAGCGAGAAACTGGTCAAACTGGTTCTGCAGTTCTATGTACTGCGGATCGTGAAGATAGGATGTGTTACTGCTACGCAAGGTGCCCATTTGGTTCATGAATAATTCCGTCACCCAAATAACGATCATCGTTATCTGTGTTTTATCTTGCGTCTTAAAACCATCGAGTTTCTAAAAATAAATATATAACCATATATAATATATGATAAATATATAAAGTATATATAAATAAATATATAAAAGTAAATATATATAATTATGTTAAAAATCTTTATACACTAAAAACAAAATAAATAATATATAAAGAATATGAAGAATTAAAAAATATGAAATATATCTCCAAAAGTAGAAAAATTGAAATAAAGCAATATTAGAAACAATATAATTCTTATCGAAAATAAATGATCAAGTTGCAATTATATCTGTTATGAGAAATAAATTTGCTGGACGTTACTTATTCATTATTAAAAGAGTAACCTTGCGCAGAAACGTCTTCAGGGCTTCAATTTGCCATTCTTGCAAGAATTTTAAAGATATTTCCTCGAAAGAAGAGTGCGTATCCGCATATATCAGTGCACTTTTCTCGTATCTGCAAATTCATTTCCGAAATATCGTAAGGAAAGTTAAACATTTTTACAGAAAAATATTTCACAAAATTTACTCTTTGTTCTTGAAAAGCATTTCCGCTTGTTTCACGAGCACTTGGTCAACATGCGCGGGGTTATCCTTACAGTATTGCTTTGCAAGCTCAAACTCATTCTTGTCTACGTACACCTAAAATATAATACCTAAATATATCTGTTCATAGATGTAATCATATTCACATGTCTTGTGTCCCTCTCTCCTTCTTTCTCTCTCTACCTGCCAAACATTCCTATCTTCTTTTGTAACTCGGTACTTGAAAACAGCTCGCTCGCTGTAAGCCCAAATTGATCTCGTCGCGGGGTCTTTGGTGATGCCAATCAATTTGCCGACTGCCTAAATGTTAAGCCATATGTAAACGATAAGTGTTTAATAACGCGCAATACAGCATAATTAATTCGTTAAGATAATTACAATCACATTGATCACGTACATCATTGTAAATATCTTCAAATATTAATTCTTGGCTCAGCAGCGATATGCTTTTTACGTGATCTGGGTACAACAGTAACGCATGAAATTCCGTCAACACGAAAGACAAGGGCGCTGAAATAGTTTGCGACACATTGCTGCCCATGAGACTTGTTTCCGGGCACGTCAGCATTTGCTGATTGATCAGAACATTGTTTCCTTCAGGTTTTGCATCTACCTAAAATATATATAATCTCACATTCTTCGTCTATTTAGAAATTCGGCTTAAACAAATAAATACAATAGTAAAGTTGTACCTGGGCATATAAAATACCAGTTTCGGTCAACCATCCGAATGACTTTGGTAAAGCACCCAAAGAAGGATAATAAAACTGCATCTTTGAATACGGCAGAGAACTTATCACTTCGCTGAAGCTCTCTGTAACAATTACGTAGTTATTTTTTGTTCAAACAAATGTAACAGCAAAATATTGGGAGTACAAATTAGTTCGGTCCGTTTTCAAAAGATGGCTCTGGATGTTATGAATGTTTCATAGTGACAGCTGATTTCGGTGGTTTCAGAGAGGATAGATATCTGTCAGTAATATTCAATTTATATCGCTTTGAGTTTCATACAAAATCCCTGTTTTTTACTGTGTTGAATATGTCAAATTTTGTGTTAACTAAGCAGCATTTGCGAGAGGTTTTAGTTTTCTGCTTTAATTGGAAGAAAAGTGCAGCTGAAGCGCATCGAATGCTTGTAGAAGTTTATGATGACAATGCTCCAACTGATAAATCATGTAGGGAATGGTTTCGACATTTCAAGAATGGTGATTTCAGCGTTGAAGACAAGCCTCGCTCTGGACAGCCAAAAAAATTCGAAGATAAAGAATGAGCTGCTACAACCTGGCGATTCCATTACGGGCCATCGGTATAGGCTACAATTGATTCGTTTGAGCCGTGCGAGAAGAACGGCCGGAATACGAGCAAAGACATGACGAAGTTATTCTTCTGCATGATAACGCTCGGCCTCATGTCGCAAAAGTCGTGAAAAATTATTTGGAAACGCTCAAGTGGGATATTTTACCGCACCCGCTCTATTCGCCGGACATTGTTTCTTCTGATTACTGGTTGTTCCGACGGATGCAGCACGATTTGGCAGGTCATCGATTCACTTTTTTCGCAGAAATTGAAAACTGGTTCCTAACTTGAATCGCCTCAAAAGACGAGACATTTTTTCGAGATGGAATTCGAAAATTGCCTGAGAGGTGGGAAAAAGTAGTAATCAGCGATGGACAATACTTTGATTAATTTGTTCATTCATTTTGTTCTGAAATAAATGCATTTTTGACCACAAAAAGCGGACCGAACTAATTTGTACTCCCAATAAAACAATTATGTCATATCAATATTTAACCCTTTGCACTCGAGGGCTCCGGAGCGGAGCCATTTAAAATTTGTCTTCAAACTCTTCAAACTCAAATGCAAATAGCAAGAGCGGAATATCCTATACACAATAGTTTTTACGATTTGTCTTTGTCCTTATGTTATGAACTGAAAGTTATTTGCATTGTCTCCATAGCGAAGCCCTTGAGTTTGAAGACAAATTTTAAATGGCTCCGCTCCGGAGCCCTCGAGTGCAAAGGGTTAATTGTGGTTAACATTTTCTTGAACTTTATCACAAAATCTTTAGAAGTGTTTCTCAGAATTTAAGAAAAATATTTTCTTCGTAACTTTATACTACGGTCCATATTCCGAACATTTTTACAACGATGTCAGCGTGTTGACAAATCAACTTATTAGTAATTCTGAAAAAGAATTTTGCTATAAACATACGTGATTATTGATTTTTCTTAACAGAACACTGCTATCACCGCATCTAGAATAGCGATACTGAGAATGCTCACATTTTTTGTCTTGTTAACGTCGTTGTAGGCACGTTCAGAATACAAGCCCATTTATGTATTTTGTTTACCTTGTGCATTCAGATATCTGTAGAACACTTGTTGCAAAAAAGGCTTTTCCTCGGTATTAGCAATGGCACCGATGTATTGATAAATGCGCATAAGAGTGGTTACGATTATCATATACTTGTCAGAATTTGGTAGTTTGTGAAATTCTATTCCAGTGATCGGAGGTTTGCTATTTTTCCCTATATCGAATACCTAAAACCATTATCTTTTAAAAAATATTCCATATAATATCTTTTATACAGGGTAAATGACTAAAAGTGTTACAGATTAATATTTCTGAAACTTAACAAGATATTAAATTATTATTTTCCAATGACTGTTTAGTATCGAAGCAAGCATTGTGTGATGAAGTTAATTTTTTTCTAATCTACATCTTCAAATTTCACTTAAAAAACGAACTTCTGTTCCAAATCAATGTCATTTATCTATTATAAAATATAAATGGGATCCTGTATATGCGCAGTTCGGAACTATATAAAGATCTCAAATATTTCTTGCAAAATGCATTTTAAAGAAAAATATTTCAAACAAAAGTAGAGCATTCGAGGGTGACATAAGGTAGTGATCTTAATGTAGTCAATAATTCAAAGCCATTTCAAGGTCATTTCATTTCCTTTATTAAAATCATACAGATTTTTTTTTAACACGAATCGATTCTTCTATTCATGCTGCATATAAAAGTATTAAGGTAAGATCATCGTAAATATTTTCCGAGATATTTTATCTTATATTCTAATATTTTTCAGTATACATGGTATGAAATATCTCATAAAGTATTCACTTTTCAATAATATCACCTTAACACTTTTATATATATAATGACAGGTGGAATCAATTGCTGTAAGCAAACATAGGAAATCCTTAAAGAAAGAATTCACTGTATTTTGTAAATGCATTGCTATAATATAGTCTGTAAGAAGTTAGCCCTTCATTTTTCGAATTTATTTATTTTGACAGTTGTGCTAAATTTATGCTACATTGTGCTCGAATGATAAACTTGTAATATGAAAAATGCGCGAGAAAAATTAAAAAAAGGTTTTTTGCCTGCTCCCCACTTTTCAATTTTTGTAATTTTTTTTAATTGTGCTAAGTTGTACTAACATTGTGCTAAAGTAATATCTTCGATAAATAATAATGAAAGAAATAAAACGAAAAAAACGATTTTGGTCATCCGGAACAAAATTAACATTTACATTCGTATTTGTTAACCAAACGATATCAAATTGTATATCTGATTTGTAAAAGCACAAGTCAACACAAACTTCAGTTTCGCTAGCACAAGGATATTAAGGGTACTTTACTCTTGACCGCGGCCCTTCGCGCTCGCAGTCTATGTCCCATAACCATTTCTAGATTTCGTATCGACGTAGAATTGTATATCTGAGTTGTGCTAGCTTAGCACAAGAAATTGATGTGACCTTAAAATGACCTTTAACATGATCATATACAGCAAGATCAAGATCATTGCCATATATCCCCCTCCATACCCTACAACTTTTGTCTAAACATTTTTTTTATTAGACCTCACTCTGCGAAAATAATCGATGTGATCGATTAAAATGGGACACTCCATATACCGAGTGTTCTGAAATTAAATGTCAAAATTTCGGGTGCATATAAGGGATCGATAAACTAAGACAAAAAGTCACTTAGAGATTTGCTCGTTTTAGTTTCGTTTTAAAGGAAACAGGAAAGGATCTCAAAATTCGCCAATGTTTGTAGCGACACTGGAAAATTTATAAGAGAAAGATAAGAATGTAAATATAAACAAATTAAAGTCAACAAGATACTGCCGTTTTGCTATGAATTCGTCAGTTATTCATCAGAAGGCTTCACAAGTACCCAATAAAGTAAAAATGAGCCGGTCTCTCGCAGCTTATTAAACGTCAACGTAATGACTCATCGATCCGGCATTCTTCTGTTTGGAAATCGATGTACATACTTTTGCACCGCCTTTGAAACATTACTGTTACAGAAATCATACATGAAAACCATATCGGCATATTCAACGTTAGAATATGTACGCGGCATATTGTGAAAGGTGTACTTGTGAAGCCTTCTGATGAATAACTGACGAATTCATAGCAAAACAATATTTTATTGACTTTGTTTATATTTATATTCCTATCTTTCTCTTATAAATTCGTCAGTGTCATTACAAGCAATTTGGCAAATTTTGAGAAATGATTTTTTCTGCGATTCCTTTCAAAACGAAGCAAAAACGAGCAAATCTTTAAACTATAACTTTTTGTCTTTATTTATCAATCCCCTATACGCTCCCTAAGTTTTAATATTTATTTTCGGGACACCCTGCATATTATATATATGTGCTACCTGAGTACATAATAATATATTTTACGATATTTGTTGAGCTTCCTCATATATTCTTTGATGTTGTTTAAAATATTTATAGGACATCTTATTACATAGGCGGACACTTATGAATCTGCTGGATATCCAAAGGATATCTAAGATCTTAGGATATTCTATGGTTATTGTGATATCCTAAAATGATGTGTGTAGGATGTCTCTCAGATAAAGCTGTGTGGGATGAAGTGTGTTTTAAGAAGAATAAAAATGAAAACGATTTAAAAATAAAAATGAAGGTGATAAATGATTTAAAAATAAAGATAGCATAGAGATTTCTCATCGCAACGATTCAGGAGGTCAAGCATAGTCAATTTTTTATTCCCGACTGTTGTCAACCGAAAACCGTCGGCATAAATGGAGGAAGTATAAGTTTTACCGATGCATCTATTGTCACACATGTTTGCAATAACCATAATATAGTTCGAAGTCAAGTTTCTCATATAAGTTTCTTATATATTCAACTAGGTTTAGAACATAAAATAATCACTAACGTATAATCAAAAACGTTTCCGCGTTCTGTGTGCAGAAATCATTCAAATGAAATATCAGCCTTCAGTTGAAATAGTAACTAGAATTTTGATTGACTAAAATTCTGGATCTTTGTTAGTAACTGTTGCTTACAACCAAATTTATCATCATTTATGTAGCCTTTTGAAGTATACATCTAAAGCAATATCCTAATTATATCAGATGTTAATCCTAGTGTAAATTCTTCATTAAACTAAACAACATTGATGAATAAGGGCTCAGATATAAAAGAATAGAATAGAAAGAATGGATTATACTATAGGTTATTCTTACTACCATATTCCTAATTCTCCACATTTAATTTCTTATTCTTTATTTCTTTTATTGTGCCTGAACTCTACATTTTGACTATATAACTATGGATTGCTAACCGGCCTTTCTACAATGTAATGGAAATGATCCCATTGTTTAAAGCACCTCCTCGAACTTAAATAATATATTATGAGTTCATGTGTAACATAAAACTTGTAGTCTTTGCAATTGTTGGTGTAATATTTGCAATTGTTGATGTCTTTTATCATGGAATTATCAGATATATATTTTATAAAATTATTTTTGTCCTTATTTGATAATTGTAGGTTAATTTTTTTAATGCTAATTTAAAAATAAAATGTTAATTTTTTAAATTTTTAAATTAATAAAAAAAATTTTTTTTTTAATGCACATCTTTTATCTACTAAAAGTAGTTCTGTATTCTGCTAAAAATTGATAAAGCGATATATGATATATATTCCATTTCTTTCTTTCTTCTTTTTTTTACCAGCGGAATCTTATTTTATGTTTCGATTTGTTCGATGCTGTCATTTAAGCGATGGAGACGCGTTTCATGTTCATTATAAAGCAAGCTATTGTGAGAATAAGAAAAGTGGAGATAACCGGCAGTATATAGTTATATAATTAAAGCCCATCACTAATATACTCACGTAATATATGTGTATTCGAATCTTTTATGATTATCTTTTCATTTTGTGATAGAAAATTAGTAATTATATTTAATTTACAGCTAATTTATCTGTCGCAAAAAGGTAGAAAAATGTGAGATATGCAATATAATGTATAAACGATAAATATGCAAAAATGGTAGAAAAGAATGCAGAACTCACCAGTCCTCCCACCTCTTTTGTACCATAAAGAGGCAGATAATTCGGAAGCTTTGTAAGAGAAAGAAACGATAAGGAAAAAGATTAAGAGATTAATGTTATGAATGAATAACCAAATTGATATTAGTTAATGTGTTAGATATAATATAGAGATATAACGATTTTATCTGTGCACGTGATCGTAATGCATACCTGACGCCAATATTGCTCCAAACTAGTATTAAAAATTTTATCAGTCTCCAATCCAATTTCTGTCTCAAAAATCAGGCCCTTAGAAGTACCCAATAAAATGAAGCCTGAACTTGTGTCCAAAGTATTGGAAAAGTTCCAGCCGACAGCAGTGATCTCGTGGCCCTTGAACTTACTAGCCTGCTTGAGCTTTGTTGTCTTCCTATGTAAGTAATACAATTCAGGAGGAGGACCATTATCTCCATATCTTGGCACTAATGTTATGAGAAGGTGATGGCCCAATGGATCCAGGAATAAACCAGACATTTTCATGGTCAGCATATACTTGGATATGTCGATTTCTATGAGCAAGAAACATCTGATATTCTTTATTTATTAATATAGATGTAAAATATTTGTGAATAAAGAGTGCACTTTTGTTAATATGATATATGTTTGTTATTTATATTCGTATTCATAATTAGAATTTGTAAAAAGCATATAAAAAATAATATCACAATAATAAATATCATGTAAAAAGCATAATCTACATGTTATATTTTATTAGAGATTAAATATTTAGTTGAAAAAATAAATATATAATCCCCGATAAAATAGAATAAACAATAAGCTACGAATTACCTTCAGTCTTATCAGGCTGCTTCATGTCAATGCGCAGTAAAATATTGTTTGCCATAGCAATTACAATTGTATTGTTGCTGACAACTAAGTGAAGAATTTTGTCGGATGGAAGAAAGTTGACTTTCTGCTTAGTGAATATCGGGCTGTCATCTTGCAACTTCATCTGAATAAAGCCTGCTGTACTCTGTCAAGTTATTTACTACATTATTTACTACTCTGAAAAGTTATTTTATAACTTTAACAATTATATTATATACAGGGTAAGAAAAAAGTATGGAAACCTCGAAAAATCTCGAAAAATATAAGTTTTTTTAACAGAAGAGTATCTCGAACAAAAGTTGTAAGATTTAAAAAGATCTATTTATTCATCTTATATATTATTGATCTTATCAGTTTGACCTTGGATAGCATCGCCAGGACAAGATGAGTTTTTTTAATGTGACGCTCTATTTTTTATTACATATTTTTATAGCCCTCTTTCAGAACATTATAATAAAGCTTCTATTGGTTAAGAATTTCCTAAAATATTTTAAAATTTATCATGATATTTTTTAATATGAAATATCTCGTAAGAGGAGACCATCTAAGGCAAAATCGGAGGAGGACCTACCTTTTCAAAACAAAACAAACAATGGAAATGCTCTAATAATTAAATAAAATGACAGCCTGATATTCACCAAATAAAACAAACAATGAAAATACTCTAATAATTAGAGAGCTACTCAAAATAAATTATTTTCACAACTACTCACAATCGGTTGTTTTCATGGCTACTCATTATCAGTTATTTTCACGGCTACTCAAAATCGGTTATTTTCATAGTTATTCATTATCAGTTGTTTGTACGGCTACTCCAAATTAGTTATTTTCACGAAGCCTCCTCCTTTATTTTAGGTAAGAGATATTTCATATTTTATATTAAAAAGTATCATGACAAATTTTTAAATATCTCAGAAAATGTTTAACCAAAGGAAGTTTTATTATAATGTTCTGAAAACGTCTCAACAAGGACCGTAAGGATATAAAATAAAAAAATAGGGGAAGGAAGGTAATAAAAATAGGGAATCACATTTAAAAAATTCAACTTTTGTCCTGACCTTGGCGACGTCATCTATCTACGGTCAAACTAAGATCAGTAAATAGATCATTTTGAATCCTACAACTTTTATCCGAAACACTTTTCTAGAACTTATATTTTCCGGGATTTTCAGGGTTTCTATATTTTTCCTCATCCTGATAAACCAAGTACTGTTCAAAATTTTTCTATATTCTACCATATAAAGATATAAGGCCAATAAGAACGAATGTTGGAACAATAATTGAATTTACAAAAAGATAATGTTCCAAGTATAAGTGATACACTGCGCCTATGCATTTCATCAAATTTTTGTAATATTTAAATTATTGATATATTTAAAAAATATTATTTTTTAAAATATTATTAAATATATATTTTTTTTAATGATTAGATTAGTTTATATACAGAGTGGGGGCATTTAAAATGAAACACCCTAATATAACAAAAATAAAAAACGTTTCAAACAAAATTTTTAAGGTTTGGAGAGGGACATAGTATACATTTAGTGATCTTAACTTCGTATTGTCAATAATTCAAAGTCATTTCAAAATCAACTTCATTTTTTTTTTAATGTAATTATAGTTTTTCTTAATACAAATCGATTTATCTGTTCATTCTACGTATAAAAATACTAGGAGATTTTATATGTTGATTGTAGAATAGTACAAGGTTTAGTAACTTTTTGTTTACTTCAATCTGTTCTATACCCTCATGAAACTTGTTCCTATTAGTCTGTGACACCATAGTCAGTCACAGTATGGTTGCAACACTTTTTTGTTTAATGAGTTTTAAGAAAATGTATCTCCTAAAAATGACTAAAAAATGAATTTTCTTATTAGACGCAAGATACGTTCCAAAGTTCATAAAAAAAAGTGTTGCAACCATCCTGTGATTAACCGTGTATATACATGTATTGTTAATTAATATCTAGCAACAAACTTACAATATCTGGACGAATTGGTGGTACAAGCACTTGTTTGGAGCGCTGAGAAGCCTGCTCGTACTGATCAAACATCGATGTCATCTTGATTGTTTAGTAAATCAGTCTAAATTGTAAAGATAATATTAAAATAATCGTCATGTTTAAAATGTCAGAATTTAATAATACCTAGTATCATAAATAAAAAGATAATGTAGAATAATACAATATATATAATGAAAATAATAACATTACTTACATATACTTCTTAAGTATATATAAATCACCTAACCTAACTTTACCAATTATATTTCGAAGTAATACAGAAGAAATGTGCTAAAAATTTCGAAATTTTTAAGATACAACTGACTCCTTTTAATCATGGCAAAATACTTCAAAAGGTATAAACATATTTATACAATAATCACTGGATATCAAATTATGCTTCATTTTATCAGCAACCGATATCAGCTGATTCTCTTTTGGTCTGTTCTTTTCAGCTGCACTGCTGAAATGATGCAATAAGTTGGAGTGAGTATATGTTCTCTCACTTCAACTTACTGCACTAATTCTGCAGTGCCAACCAAATTTAATTTAATCTTAATCCCCAATCCGTAATCTGATACGGGCTTTAGTTCTAGTCTACAGTAGATGCTTTAAGCCTTGAGAAATTAAGTAATCACAATCGAATTATAGAAGAATAATCAATTGTGATTGGTCAATTTTTAAGGCTTAAAACCCTATTGTAGACCGATACATAAATATAAGATCTGACTATAAATGCCGGCCATAGAAACACTTTTTGGTGTATTTCATTTAGTGACACAAGTCGATACAAGCATCATCCTATCTTTGTTATTCATTGAATGTCAAACAATCAAAATGATATTTGTGTTGACTTGTGTCACTCAATGGAAAACACCCTTTATCTCTAAAAGAAAGTTCAAAATATGGGCCTATGAAAACTGGACTTACTAGTTTGTTCATGCTTCTACTGAACGCAACCAACCACGAACTTTATGCCTTACATCTTCCGCTAGGTGGCGCAGGAATGTAAGAATTTGGTAATCTGTTTGTCCATCTACAACCTATTAACCGTTTCTTCTTCTCTGTTCGGATCCTCTTTGGTTTCGCTGACCTTAAGTGCTCAGAGTCCCTCCTTGCAACATCTTACGTAGGTCGCATTCGTCTGGATAACAGGAGTGGTTCTACGGTTACGTGCTTCTAAAGTAAGTAATGCGGTATGCGAGGAAAATTGCGAGCCGGGAAATCGTCGAATCAGTCGCTTACGTCACGCACTTGCTCGACCGGTTTTCCACAATATTTAATGGCCTCGGCCATATCATCATGGTCCATACGTCGCGCGCGCGCGATCTTAACCTCTGAATCAGCCGCTTGGCATTACGTGCGTAATCCGCGCGCGTGACGTGTGTGTTTTTAAGGTGCGACCAATATAATGGCACGGAACGACGCGCAGAAGAGTCCCAATGCCGCCATTTGTTACGAATCATATTTAATGGACTTTGAGGTCAAGTGTCGGGGCGCGTTGTGACCATCGCACGCTTGTCCTCTCACATTTCTCATACTTGCATATTAATAGATCGAATCGTAGGGGAGGGAAAATCTCTTGCAATATGCTGGAGTTTCAAATCATATGCACTTTCACAATGCCCGAGCACGTTTTGCAAGTTTTTACAACTTATTGGTTATTTCCCAAGAAAAAAATGCTTTTAAATAAAACATACATGAGACATCTTCATTATATTTCACCCATGCTGAAATCTTAATTTTTATTTTTTCCAGAAGGGTATTGTATGAGTCAAAAAATAGAAAAACCGATATTATCAGGTCAACGTATAAAGACCAGAAAAAGAGGTAAAAATAATTATCTATATATTGAAAACATGCAAAATTTCTCAAGGATATCTGATTAACATAGCCATTGTTGATAGATGAAAGAGAAAAGTACGATCCAACAGGATTTCGTGATGCAGTTTTGCTTGGCTTGGAAAAAGCTGGTAACGACCTAGAAGCAATTTCTAAGTATTTGGACGCGGCTGGTTCTAAGTTAGACTATCGTCGATACGGGGAAGTACTATTTGACATTTTGATAGCTGGAGGTCTTTTGGTTCCTGGTGGTTCTATTGCTCAAGATGGTGACAAACCAGTTAAAACCAGTGCATGCGTGTTCGAGCAGCCAGAGGATATGGATTCTATGCGGAATTTTGAACAGGTAAATATTAAAGGACAAGTTTATCGACTATTCTTCATAATTATATTGTTTTAGAAGAAAAATTTCGGATCTTGGGTAATATATATATATATATATGTGTGTGTGTGTGTTTGTTAATAAACAGGTCTTTATCAAACTCATGCGACGATATAAATACCTGGAAAAAATGTTTGAAGAAGAGATGAAGAAAGTCTTGGTATTCATAAAAGGATTTTCACCTAAAGAACGCATCAAATTAGCTAGAATGACAGCATTATGGATCTCAAACAGTTCTGTTCCACCTACAGTACTCTCAGTACTGATCAACGAACACCTGGTCAAAGACAACTTGGCATTGGACTTTCTTTTAGAGGTTTTTGTCACTTGGAAGCAGGAGAAAGGTTTATCCAGTTTAATGACGGCTCTGAAGAAAGGAGGTATCGAAGGAAGGTATGTAACAAAAAGCTGTAAATATTAAATATAACTTCCTTGAAGATGAATGTACATATAAAAGAAGATAGCAAAAAGTTCGATTCCAATTAAATATCAGTACACAGTATGTATTTGAATTGACGTAAAAATTGATGATGTGATGAACATTCTTACGATAATGTTAACGTGCTAACAAGATAAGAAATGTGAGCATTTTCACTTTTATTCTAAACATGGTGATAATAATGCTCTGTTAGAAAAAAAAATCGATAATTACGTATGTTTATAATAAAATTTCTATTCAGAACTACTAAATTGGCTTGTTAACGTGCTAACATTTTTGTAAGCGCGTTCAAAATACAGGCCAATGTTTTTAATTGGTTCTTTGCTTAAAAATCCTTCAATTCCAACAAGTAGAATAATATAGCTACCAAAGAGATGGCAGGTTTGTTGAACAACATGGCACATGATTGATTGTACTTTAAAATAAATAAATGTTACATGGATTTTTTTATTAAAAAGCGAACTTTTGTATTAATCTAATATAACAATATTATAATACAATTTATAAACGATTGAGTTACATTGTTATTATTTATTACTTTGTATATTAATTTATTTTCTACTTGTGTAATTATTTTAGACTAATGGAATTTGTACCACCAAATAAACGAACGGAGGAACATTTTCGATCTGTATTCGAGGCAGTAGGCTTAGCTGATATTGTGAAGCTGCATAAGGCTCAGGCAAGCCAGGAAGCCAAGCGGGATCTGCAGCAACTTCTTTTGGACGATTTAGCGGATAATAGGCCAATGAAAGACATTATATTCGATCTCAAAGAAATGGCGCAAAGGAGCGGCATTCCTGAACATGAAGTAATTGGTTTGGTAAGATTAAAATTTTCTCTTTTTAATGTACAGTTTAAGACTCATAAGACATGAATGCCGATTATTCCCGTTTATAGATCTGGGTTGTTGTAATGGGACAAGCCGAATGGAATAAAAAAGAAGAATTAGTCGCTGAACAAGCACTGAAACATCTCAAGATTTACACTCCACTGTTCGGTGCTTTCACAACCACTGCCAGATCTGAACTCGCGCTTATCCTCAAGGTCCAGGAGTTCTGTTATGAGAACATGAACTTTATGAAAGTCTTCCAGAAGATTGTTTTACTCTTTTATAAAAGTATGTTGACACGTGCATCGGGAAAGTGTTTAAAATTTTTATCAATGTAACTAAACGTATGACTTTGCAGCGGATGTTGTATCGGAGGAAGTAATATTAAAATGGTACAAGGAGGGCCACTCAGTCAAAGGTAAAATGCTCTTCTTGGACCAAATGAAGAAATTTGTCGAATGGCTGCAAAATGCTGAGGAAGAATCGGAATCAGGAGAGGAGGAGGATTAAAAGCATTCGAGTAAGTTTTATTAATGAAATTCTCTTATATATGTAATTAATTATGTCTCTTAATGCGACTTCCTTCAACAGAAGGACGCATCATTGCCAGAAACAAGAAAAATTGACATAGTCCCGAATTTTTAAAATGGGTCAACAATTCAATATCAATCGTAAAAGACACGTGAACATTTGACAAAAAAAAGTTATAAATAAAACATAAGTCAATGTTAGGTACTGTATGATGGAGATCAGGTACAAGAAAATAGAAAATTTTTAAATCGTCAATAAACTAACACCCAATTATCAGTGTGAAAGATGAACTGTAAATTTGCAACGTCTTTAAATTGTATTACTTTAAGAAAAAATATTTTGTGTTACATTTTTATAACTCCGCTACAAAAATATATACAGAGAATAACAAAGAAACTATAAGAAAAAGAAGGAAGAAATCTTTATCCCCGTGTACGTACAATTTTCGGATCCCTCTTTCTTTGTATGATAATATTGTACTAGTTTATAGAAAATATACTGTCAGGTAGAGTATTTGGTGCCCGATGTTTTGGTGAATCCTAACTTCCTTGCAAGTAGAATGGACAAATTTTTCCAAGGAGAATCTCAACGCATATCATGTTACATCGAGGTAATATTAAAGTGGTACGAGGTTTTTTTCAGTCAAAGAAAAAAATACTTTTTCTAGGCCAACTAAAGAAATTTATAAGTCTGTATCGTCCGATTTTATATATTTAAGATCGTGTTCATCTTCAGATATTTAGTGGCCAATGAAACGTATGGTATCTAAAAATAAATTTGAGACGATCTTAAATATAAAATCTGACCATAAATGCATTCGTAGAATGCTTGCAAAATTCGTCGAAAAACCAAATCCACTATCGCACGATTTGTTGCAACTGAGAAAATTTGTTCAATCTGCAAGTATCTTTGGAATAACGCAATGATGATACGATGGTCGTAATTTATTGTTATTATATTTAAACATCATTTTCACTTAAATCTTGTTTGTACTTATAAGTTCTCATAGTCGCGACCGGTTGCTTCCTGATGAGCGTTTTACCTTTCATCAGAGGCACCAGGCTCTCCGGCACGGTGATACGCGCATGCTTCGTCTGATAAGATTCGCATAATGCGATCAGCATGCGAGGTATCGCACAAGCGGTCCCGTTCAGCGTGTGCACATGAGTCGTGCCACCATCTTTGGTCTTATGTTTGATGTTGAGTCGTCTCGACTGATAGTCCGTGCAATTACTGCAACTGGACAATTCGCCGTACATCTTTCTTCCAGGCATCCAGCCCTCCATATCTGACTTTCTGAAACACTCACCTTTTCGTAAGAGGGTAGTTGCAAGATACGCTTGTATTAAACAAGAACAAAAAAAATGTGTGTTACAAAATTTTCACAGGCTTTATGGAACGCATGATATTAATCTTGTCCTTTTATCTATTTTTCAGACGAATTTCGTGAAAATAACCTCTTCGATTATTGTACCTATAAGCAGGTGTACCCAGGTCGTTTGGAGGCATGTCCATTACCCGGAAATGCAGTCCCAGTGACGAGAACAGCTCTTCTTGCACATTTCGAAGATCATCGAACGCTTCCTCGGATTGGTGTGATTCGCAACAAACAAACATCTCTACTTTAGTGAATTGATGGACCCTGTTATAAACGAATGAAAAGATAAAGTGGCCTTGTCGAGTTTAATACTTCTTGGTGCTTTTGCCCCACCTATAGATTCCCCTTTGGTCCATACTGGTTGAGATCTCCGCGCGGTAGCATCGACTAACAGCGGCTAATTTCACCGGTAATTCGTTGCAGGAGAGCGTGATGTTTGCCATTCTACCGGCTAACGCCATCTCCGCGGTTCCGGACAAGCTATAATCGTCTCCGTAATGAGCATCCAGATTATATACAAGGGTACGACCGCCATCTGTTAACAACCCACACCTCTTGATTAGTTCAGTGGGAATGATGTCGGGAACAGATAGCAATTCGAATCCATTCTGCAGCAATTTCTTCACTGTGTAATGGACTAACGCTTCTTCCAATTGTGCCAAGTCTCCCAAGAGCATGTATGCTCTTTGTCCGGCGATAGGTCCTAATCCTGTTCTTATCAATCTCAGATGATTGGCAAGTTCCGAGAATTCTCGAGGTTCAAAATCGAATTCTGGCTTTTTACCGCATTCCTTTAGAACCTTCGGCGTGTCGCCGTATTCAAGTACCGCGGGATGTGTACAATTTGGTATTTTACTCAATTCCTTCGAGAATAATTCTCTCTTTTCAGACTTATCCATCAATTCGAGAACTTTGTCGATATCTCCGAAACTCTTTCTCTTTTTTATATTATTTAGAACAGTATCACGATTCGTGGAATTGCATAAGAAATCTGTATTGTATTCAGGCTCTGGTATACACAGTTTCGTGTTAGCACCAATTTTTCCTGGTACTCCTGCGGGCTATCGTAAACATCATTATTATTAACACGTTCATTGCCAAGCTGAAAATTGGAATTTCGTATTTTTTTTTTATTTAGTTTTTATTGTGGTCAAAGTAAGTTAATATATTATTTATATGCTTTTATTATTATGTACATAGGATTTATGTACTTTAAATATCTATTACGCGATAACGCGTGATCGGCCGTTTGGAGAATCGGCCGTTGAGAACTCGCATCACGCGATATCGCGTGATTGGCAATGAATGTGTTAAGAAAGATCAAGCAACTTAGAGGAAAAAAGACAATAAAAATCCACTGAACAAAGGATATTAGATCAATACCTTGAAATGTTAATTTTATATATGTCGCAGGGAAATGATGAAAATGGAAATTTAATCAGATCCCTAATCACCCCACCATTTTTATCATTTCCCTACGACATATATATATATTTTTTTTTACGCATTTTCATATTAAAAAAAAATATTTAAAATAAAATTACAGAATAATTCTTTCGAAAATATTGTAAAAATATTTTAAGATATTGAAACGTTATTCGGTACTTTTCCATGATGTTGATACAACATTAAAAACTGTACGTGTATGTGTGCGTGCAGAGTGTAGCAAAACGACTGACAAACATGTTTTCCAAAAAATTTGCAATTTCTTGAAAAATATTCCAAACAAAAGTTGTAAAGTGATACATTACATACTACTCTTAGTGTAACCTCGAATAGTCTTATCAAGGTTATATGAAGATCATTTTGAAATTTTTAAACAGGAACTTCCATTTTTTATTGGATATTCCTATAGCTTATATCGAGAGTTTTTCAAAATATTAATAAACAAGTTTACATTAAGCACTTTTCGAGTTATAAGACTTGAAAATTACAATACTGTTGGTAACAGCATTATCTAATGTGTACTAATACACAACCACACACACATAAGAGAAAGGATTTGGAGTCAATAAATACTATAGGAATGACGAACCATAGGGATCCTTATCTCTGCTATGACACACGTACAAAACAGAGGTATAAATTCAACTATATAACCTTCATGTGACACATTTTGGGTAATACTAATGCCGGCGGTACTGTAACTTTTAAGTCTTATAACTCGAAAAGTACTTAATGAAAAAATTATTTATTAAAGTGTTTTGAAAAGCTCTCAAGATAAGCCACAGGAATATCCAATAAAAAATGGAGGTCCTCGTTAAAAAAATGTCAAAGTGATCTTTATGTGACCTTAACAATACTATTCAAGGTTATACTAAACTGCTATGTAATTCGTCATTTAAAACCTTATAACTTTTGTCTAGAATATTTCTAAAGAAAATGCGCATTTTTTTCGAAAAACATGTCTGACAAGTAGCTCTATTATAATTTCTAATATATCTTGTACATCCCAGTAAACACCAACTAACAGTAGCATAACATCAATATTATAATTTTCCCACTTAACAATGTAAATGAAACGTAACGTGTATGTTATGTAACAATTACGTTGTTGAGTGAGAAATTATAACATTAATGTTATGTTACTATTGGGTGATGTTTACTGGGTAGGTATATACAAGGTGATTCACTTTAATTTCAACAGGCAAATATTTCGAAAAATGTGGAAACATGAGAAGATATTTATGATAAAAATTGTAAGATGTGGAAGGGGATATAAGACGGTGACCTTAACTTCGCTGTATAATGAATAATTTAAGGTCATTTTTTTTTTTAATAGAATCATAATTTTTTAACACAAATCGATTCTTTTGTTCATTATATGTATAAAAGTACTAAGGTAAGGTAAACTAAATACGATTACTTTTCGAGTTTTTACTTTTCATGTTGATATTTTTTTAGTATGAGAAAGATATGAAATATCTCATAAAATATCTATTTGGTAACATCATTTTAATATTTTTTTTTACATAATATTATGAGAGAAATCGATTGTTGATATTAATCATTGCACATCCATGCATTTGCAAAATGTAATGAATTTTTTTTTTAAGGTTTCTCTATGCTTATTTTCTCTATGCTTATAGCAATCGATTCCACTTGTTATTCTAATATACAAAAGTGTTGTGTGTGTGTGTGTGTGTGTGTGTGCGCGCATGCAATAACAATATTAATCTAGTTTAGTAACAACCATAAATAGTGAGCTCTTAAGACGGTCGCTGCCAATTATGAGTATACTCGTATGTTGATTACTGATCTCCTGTACAAAGCACGAATTAATCCGTAGTATAAGCGCGTTAATTTGGACCCTTGGCTTGTCAATAAAGCGGAGGGCACGTCTAGCGGTTTGGTAGAAGGAAATATGCCTGAGGAGCATGGCAGCGAACGTGTTAATTGGAGTATATTTAATTGGAATATATTTTTAGATCTAAAGGAATATTGAATGCAAGAGTTCATTAACTACAGTTGCTAAATCGGATTAACGTTGCAATGTAACAAACCTTAATGATCTTTTGTTTTTACTGGAAGCAATATATAAAATTACGTACCAACGTCTGTAGCCAAGAATGCCGTAATCTACAGAATTGCTTGAACAGTTCCCTGAATTTCATTTTAAGGAAGAATAATACCGTTCGTGTTGTCCCAAATACGTGCGAGTAACGGAAAATTCTAACAAAAGTTCGAGAAAGTTATATTAAAGGGATGACTTTCACGAAATTCTGATTAATCTAATCGACGATTGATTCAACGAAATTGATTAATCGCATTAATCAATTCAATTAAACCTCCTCATCATAGTTATATAAAACAAACGGATAATAAGAAATAACAAAAAATCTAGTAATCTATAACAATTATCCACTGAATTTTATATTTCGAACAATTAAAAATATTTTCTTCTGATATGGTAATATAATCAACCGAAAAAAGCCTAAATACATTAGAAAAAGATTTTTCACCGTATATGACAGTTGTATTTTTAACAAATGTGTACTATTTCAAAAAAATGCGACTGTTTATAATATAAAGTTAACAACAAACTCAACGAATTTATCCGTGTGCATAAAAGATTCTGCAAGAAAAATACAAAAAACTATTTTGTATGTAAGATCAATTATTTGGATTGTTTTATATATATATATATATATATATATGATAAGCAATCAAAAGACAATTCAATGTTCCTATTAAAAAAGATAATCATATCCCTCGCAATACTACTCAATCTTTTAT